>NC_064874.1:8899271-8914271 GCF_943734745.1 Anopheles darlingi | reverse complement strand
GACGATCGCCAACAAAACCCTTCAACAGCTGTCCATCTCGATCTATGAGTTGGCAAACGAGACTAATTGTAAATTACAAACAAATGGCTGCGACGGAACCTAGAAACCCCTCAACAAACTCTTGTTGCCACTAATTTATCGACAAACAACTTGAAACATACCAACGCGAGGTGACGGGAATGGCATTCGATTGTTGCTCTTGACAGGTACTACATAAAAAATCACATCCCAAGCTATATGATGCCGTATGGCTTCGTCTCGTCGACCACTTATGAACCGTACGCGGTCGAAAAGATGCTGGAACGACGGAAGACTCACCCGTATGTTTAAGCGGTGATTAATCGATAGTAATAAAATATCAATCAACATCGTCGGTAGCCCCTTTCCTTCGCCAAACCGAAGGGGAGTAGCACAAAGTCGGAAAGTTAAAATAAAGAACTAAAGATAGTGCTGCTGCCACAGATACAGATACGCGCGCAAGCAATACAAAAAAACATGCGCTGAATCAGATTGTGTGGAGTCACCGAGAGGCACCAAAAAGCCAAAGCTTGCCCTTGAGGAGCCGGACTAGCCGGAGCAGAGCACACGGGGACGGGCAGTCGGAGTTAGGGAAAACATAAATATTGCCAGCTCAAACAGAATCCGTTTCGGGGACGATAAATCTTGTTTTCATTCCGTACAAATCAGTGTATGTGTGTTTGTGTGCTATACGTGTGTGTGTGTGAGTGTTTACGATTGTATGAGAGCAAAGCGTGTTCTGGTGCCTCCGCATTGAGGCAGAAGAGAATGTGATTTCGCAAAGCGGAAGGTAGATTTTGGTAGAAAAAACCCCCACACTCCAGTGATCTCAGAAAGCAGATATCTCGATCTGGATGGGTCAGAGAAATGGCCGGTAATTCCACCCTATCCCTCACCGGGCTCACCGATAGCCAGTGTGCGTGGTCATGGATCTCGCCAATGGCGTTTAGACGAAATGAAAATATGGTTATCGGAACGAGACGGATGGGAATCTAGAATCTCTTGACTCGTTTCAGTCGGAGATGCAGCATTAAAGGTAAAGCATCGTATCATCCATCCTTTTGGAGGAATGCTCGACTTTCTCAAACAGTTTGCCAAATGGAATGAATCGCGGCATTAGTATATGATGATTATTGCCAATTCAAGTAGAATAATTATTGAATTAGTAATTGAGAAAATGATCCAAATTGTACCGATCATACTCAAGTGATGCACGGCAACGAACGCTTTTCAATATCCAGATCCCAAAGATGTCCCCCAATCATGCTATACTTAGCCGGCAGCACCATTAGACAATCAAATTCAATTACACACCAAACGGAAGTACGAATATAATTAATTATTTTCACAATTTTACGCCCCTTTCCCTTCCTAAATACTCACGATAACCTGAAAGTGGGACGGCATCTCGCCAGAATCCTATCGACCATCAGCCTTCGGCTTGGCTCCATCGATCATTATTGATGTTACGATCCGGCCGATTAAACGAGTTCAAATTATCTACCCCCCGAATCCAAAAGCTTTCTATTGGAAGGAGCGGTTCACGGTGTCTTGGACGTTATCCTTCGCTTCACTCGCTCTGCTCCCTTCGCTTCCACTGGTGGTCAAGTTGTAAAACCCAAATGACTAGGACTAATTATTTCTGAATCAGCCGACTGGAGTGGGAAGGAGGGACGAAAGGAAGGAAAAAAAAAACATTCAGCATGCAGTTTCGTAAGCTCCATCGCAGCGTCCTGCCTGTCCCCCAAATGGCCGGAGATGTACGACAAGAAAATTCAATAATCGAAATTAATGTCGCAGAACGCAATCGGAGGGGATTTTCTGGCAGATCAATAAAAATCAATAAGTCCAAGTCGTCGCCATCGTCGTCGACAATGTTTTCCTTTTTCCTTTTTTACCCGCAACCTTGCGTCGGTTGGAGAGGGCAAATTTCAACTCCGTCCGTTCGTTCTATTTTCCGTCTTTGTTTTCCAGACACCTGGAGCAAAGAGAGCTAGACGCAAAGCGCAGAGCGGTGGTGGAGTAGGGCTTTTTGCTTTCCTGCTTTGGCTTGCGTTTCTTGCGCCGATGGTTTGAAGGTGGAGACAGGATTAAAGACGACAGTTTTGGTTTTTGTCTTCCAAGGATGTGCCGATAGGGGGATCAGTATAGGCACAGTGGAGTACTATTTGCTCTCAAGTGGTCATTATAATCTGCTACCCGTGAAACTACGGTATAGTCCGGGATGTTGAGACAAGCAGCAAAAGAAGATTGGAAATAATTGAAAAAAAAACCATCTTGCATATCTCTTCGCAATATTGATTTCGCAGTCCCACTCCCAGTCTCCCATTGTTACATTCACCACCGGGGAGGCGTTTCCGAATTTCTTTACCATAAAATGCCATGCGGCTTTCGCTACTGTTTCCGGTTTTACGCCACTCCTCGGAATCGTACCGTATCCCTTCCTGAGATTATGCTGGCCTTATCGATTATCATTACGTTGTCGTAGTCGTCGTCGTCGTCGCGTTTCGGTTGTCTGCTCGTCCATGCAGCAGCCGGAGACCCGGGAAACGGGCGGTAGTCAACCGAGTCGACAATGCGAGTGAAATTAATGAATTCTACATTAATCGGAAATCGGAAATCAGAACGAAACGCGAGGGTGCGAATTGGTGCAGAAAATATTCGTGACAATGAATGGGAGGGGGCGGGTGTAGGGGTCATTGCGGCATCGTCGTCGGCTATGCGCAACACGTCCCGACGTTTTGAGCCCAACGACTCGGTGGTGTCCTCGGTTACGCTGTACCAAGACCGTCGCTCGAGGATTGTCGGTTTGTCTCCCGGTCGAGGATACATTCAGACATTCGCCGGGGCAGGTCCTAGGGCAACCCGGCTAAGTCCTTCAATCGATATCTGCTCCCCATCATCTCGGAGTCATTGTTGAAGTACCACACCGGAGAACCGTTGTTGAGGTAACGTCAAGGGACGCGTCGTTTCGAGTTGGATCTACGTTTCTCCTTAATCTTTAAATGGGCGCCATTCTCGGCTCAGCATCCAAAGAACCGAACAAACTCAGGTAGTGGATTGGTGAAAATGCGTCATCGGTCAGGGAGAGGCGAGAGACTGCTCCACTCTATACCATCTCCACTTCCGTTCTTGTTTCAAATATCGAGAAGAACTTCTCCGCAGTAGCCTGGTACGTTTGATGCTAGCAGGAAACTGAAAGCTTTAATAAGAAAACTTTGCGAGGTAATGATTTCTTTGGGGATGAGGCCGCGCCGATTCCTGCCGTCGACGGCACATGTGGTAGCAGCCAGAGAGCGTCATGTAGAATCATAATTGCATACCATGTGCCCTGCAGCAACTATGCCATCAGGGGATGGATATCAGGGGTGGGAATGGAATCGTTTGAAAGTTTTTGTTCATTAAACCGTGAATATGACTTTCCGGCGTGAAGCCAAAGGAAATTGACAGCATATTAGTGACTCGCATTAGCAGTAGTCGCTCGCGCGGTATGGAGGAAAATTGCGTGCGGATAACCGTGTCGACAGAAGAAGGGTATATGGTTATTACCTTTGAATGATTAGCATACTTATTAGAAACATAAATAAATATTTACTGGCACGACACGGTGAAATATGCAGAGCGATAATATGTGACTGCGGCATGTGTTGATTCTATCTTATCTAATATGTGAAATCATTAGAAACCTTTTGTTCGATTCCAAATAGTTTCGAAATCCTATGCTACGTTATTTAAAACGAAAGATATTGCTTAAAAATAGCAAGCTTAGAATTGAAAGAAGCTTAGAATAGAAATGGTACTCTTATCTACAGAAACCTGCTTAAGTTGATAACTTAAATACTGCATTGTTGATTAGAAAAAGATGTATAATTATTTATTAATTTATGAGAAATAAAGTAGAAACTATTTGGTACTACGACACCCAAAGAACAACGAATCTCACTGTCCCCACGATTTGATATCGGCTTGTGTTCCACTTTGAGCATGGTAGAACATAAAGTTCCTGCGGTTTTCCCCATTTCCTATTACCTCGCTTTATATCGTCCAGGCTAGCATGCATACTAATGTGGTTAGAAAGGAATACAGAAAGCAAAAAAAAAAAAGAAACTGCTCTCATTTGGTCGTTCTACTTTCCAACTATCACAATGACACTTACCGGCCCCGGCTAGGCACTGGTGCTTACATATACTTATAAAAACGATCGCAACAGCCACACGAAAGGCCTAGCATATGGTTAACGGTCCCAAAACTAAATAGCGGCAGCAGAGTACTCTCATTTCCGTTTTTTCTGTTTTGTGTTATGTTCCCTGGTGCCTAAAGCGGACTGCAAAAATCGCAGGTGGCCAAAGGAGGGAGGATGGAGGAGTGGTGGAGGAGTGGCATGTTTTGTCCGAAGAAAGAAGGGGTTCTCTTGGAGTGTGTTTCGAGCTTGGGCCCATTATTGATCGCCAAGCCGAGCCGACCTGGTCCGAATGTGCCAGCCACATTCGCTTTGTACGATAAGCTCCACGAAGAAGGGTCCATACTGGCGCCGCTACCGCCAAAAGCCCTCCGTTGGATGATTCAATGCTCCAAGTGTTGCTGACGAAGTCGTTATGTACAGAGAATCAACAGAGGTGGGTTGATGATGATGCTTACGTTTAGTATGTGAGTTTACCAGCGAGGACATACTGTTGTTGGTAATTGAAGGAAGAGAAAAAATGTTACAAATATGAAATGTGACGAACGCGAGAAATTGAAGCTAGTACAGCATTTCTTTCATTGAACAAAAACTGTATAGCATAGTGGTGTTGCTCTTGCCAATAATAGTTCTGAAACATATAGCACATTAGGCTGTAAAAGGATTTTTATCATCTACATCATTATTGATTGTTTGCAGCCATTTCACAACAAAGCTAACAGCAAATAAGGATTATCATGCCTTGCCTGTTAATATTGCTGTAACAAAATAGGTATTAAATTTCAAATTATACAAACTGCGGCATCTAATTAAATACAGAAAAATCCCAATGTAGTGGACACCAATGGCTGGATGTTGTTGTCTGGCATTATTAGATTGAGAACCTGGCTCCCCGTGTGGCCCTCATAGAGAATAAGTGAACACACTTGTCGCATTCCTCACTATCTTCTCTATCTCTTCACGTGAACCGTACAATATCGAATGACCTTCGCTTACTCGACGTCGAATCGATTCAATGGAGACGCTGGTAGTGACAGTTGCCATTACGCACTCTAATCAATAATTCAAACAGAATGGTTCGATACTGTTCTATTGTCGCAAGGACAATTAAAAACCCACCACTGCCCTTGAAATGTGTATTGCTGCAATATTTAGAATAACTTAGAAATCAATAAAAGAAACATAACAGTTTATTGGATTATAAGGTTCTAAACATACCATTCCGCATCGTTGCCAATGCCATCTTTGCAAAAGCTTCCTCGTGCAGTGGAAGAGAAACCATTCCCCCTTATTTGCAATGACCATGAGTTGAAGAATTGGATAATGTTTGAATTCGTTTGGTCGTACGGCAATGCATCTCATGTGGAATTGATCGGTTTACGCTAGAGTGCAACAGCATGCATTAGCGCCGAAGGGCTTCTTGCACGAGGACATTGGCCACCGGAAGAAAGGAAGGAAAAAGGGAAGGAAGGAAGGATGGTAACCCCCGGGTGTATGTACGAAGGGACCAGCCGCCGCCCGAAAGGCAAAAAAAGGTGCTAAAAGCGATTGCGAATTTAGGGTGAAAAGTGAGCTGTGGATGCACCACACCGACAGCGACACCAACACCAGCAAACCGAGCCTTGGCTACAGCGGCATACAAGGGATACCGGTAGCAGGGACGAATACCCTGTGCTGGTAGAGGAGTATCGAACCAAATCGAGGTTTGCTGGATGGTAATACTGGTTGGTAGGCTTGGTATTGGTTTGGCAGGCCGCGTTCCCTAATCGATAACCAGAGACCAGAGGAACCATCAAAGCGAAGTACCTTTCTTCGAGAAGCTCTACTCTGGAGCTTCTCCTTCGCTATGGTGTCATCGTCGAACGTCATAATTCAATTCAAATCAAAGTCGAAACCATTTGCTTCTTTCGAAACCAAATCAATCAAAAGCACGTCCAGAGCTGCATTCCTCGAGCATGAGTCAAGCGCTTGCAAATAAGCGTTGCGACGCAACGCTGTCAAAGATAAGAACTAAAAAGCGTTAAATGTGTCCACGTTCCTCTGTGTTTTTTTGTTTGTCACAAAGTGCCCCTGACATGTACTAATACAATCGCGTTAATGCGTTATGCAGAAAGTACAAAAATTCGATTGCAAACCGCTAGCTCCGCTGTAACAGCGCGCCTCCGTCAGTCCGTCAGTCAGCCCGACTCAGGGTCAAACCGAGGCGAACGGATGAAAAGAACGTTCGAGCAAACGCAGCAGCACCAGCAGCAGCAAGCGAACGAACGAACATACGAAGCGACAAGCAAGCAAGCAAGCAAGCGAGCGAGCGAACGAACGAACGAACCAACAACGTGGCAAACCATTCGAGACGGTCGTCGAAACCAACGCCGAGAGTCGTCGTCTGCGTCTATGTAATAAAAACGAAACAACGTCAGCAGCAGCAGCGACAGCAGCAGCCAACAGCGCAGGCAGGCAGACAGGCCAGGCCAGGCCAGGCCAGGCCAGTGTGCTGGATGCGGTATCTAGTACATAAACCGAGAGCCCGGAGCGCGGAGCGTCGGCAAAGGGTAGCGAGCGAGCGCGGTGCGGTGCGGTGCGGTGCGTGGCGACAAAGTACATAAGGCGCTGGGGCGTTCGCGAGACTCGAATCCCACTCGGCCGCGCGGCAACGTGAGCAACGTGGTTTGTTGGCCTGGCGAGCCGGACGAGGAGAGGAGAGGGGCCCTTATGTAGTGGCATGACGCCACCTCGTTGTCATCATCGTAGTGTGTTGGTGGCGTGCGCGTTGGCACGGTTGGCGGCCTTTCCGCAACCGCGCTCAAATACTCAAAAGCGGGTTTCGAGTTATTTTTGTTTTTAGCGAAAAGAAAGGTGACTTTTCCTTGATCTTTTCGTTTTTCGCGTTGCCACACCAGCACCAGCGCCAACACGCCATGCCGGTACGGATCGGCGTACAACAAATCGATGACGATCGAGGCTAGTAGTAGGCCAGGATGGAGCGATTCGAAATCCAAGCAGGACGACCAGCACCATCCGTGCTGTGTACGATCGCACTAACGATCGCAAGCAGCTAGTGTCACAAAGCAATCGGGTAGAGGTCAAACTAGAAAATAGGGGGGTGCTTGCAGGGGGGCGGACAGTAGGGTGACACTACCGTTTTCCAGCGACATAATACATAGAAAACACGCTCTGGAATGCTGCGTCGTTGTCGTGGATCCGTCTACTCTCCAACTTTTAGAGCCTGAACCTCGCTGTGAGCAGCAATCAAGCTACCATGATCTCGCTTTCTCCTCCATTTTTTTGCTCTTTTTCTCTTTCTCTCTCTCTCTCTCTATCCATCCATCTCTCGTTCTCTCTCTCTCTCTCTCTCTCTGCACTCGTAATTGATTACGTTTACTTTAATTCGTTCTCTATGCCCGTCACTCTGTGAAATGGTTCTTCGAAGAAATGGATCCCGTTTTGAAGATGATCGCATTTTTCCTTCCAGCAAACAATGTGAAAACCCAGTTGTCAGCGAAATCCTGCATCCTTCAGGGGCTTTCCATCGCACGTCAGTGCTCCGCAGCAAAACATTGCAGATCCTGCTCCTGGAGGTGAGTCCTTCAGGATCGAGATATTGATCGAGATAGCAACGGTTCCAAGCCTACTACTAGCTTTGAAAAGCGATTCCACGAGGCAACTATTATGTGATCGCTCCTTGGATTTTCTCTTTTCGAAAACCGCTTGACCACCAGCAGCAGTAACAAGCTCCCGCAGTTGAGCCACGCCGAAGCTGTTGTTGTTGTTGTTGGTCCATTGAAACGAATTGAGAATGAAGAGTGCGACAGGAAGCGATGATCGCGTGATGGAGATATGGAAAGTTATGAGAGGATGGCAGTGCGCGGGGTGGCAAAACAAAATTGTTTACCCACATTGTAAAAGAGCGATTCTGTTGCTTTTGTTGCTGTTGCTGCTGCTGCTGCTGTGACAATCAGAGAGTTGATGGTGGGTAGGCGAAAAAAGGTTATAAATAAGATCATAATATAACCCATCCGCGACAGTAAAAAGAGAGAAACATAAGCCATCGCGTGAGAGACAGAGAGTCAGGGGAGTGCGTAAGAGAGTCTGTCGGTGGTGGTGGTGGTGGTGGTGAAGCGATAGACCAGTCGGCCAGCCAGCCGAGCCAACGCCTCGCTTGTGTACATACAGCGACAGGAAATGTATAAATTTTACAGATAAGAACTATACCAGCTCATACAAGGCAGACGAGCAGTTTGACGAGTGACGAGTAAATCAGCTCGTCCGAGGCTCGCTCGCCCTGGAGATGTTTTCCAAAAACCTTTTACTTTAACCACTTGTTTTGGGTTGTGCTCTCTCTCTCTCTCACACACACACAGCATTTCGACATCTGGCGTGATCGATGTGCACACGAAAAGAACACCGACGATCATGCTAATGGCTACGTGATCGCCCGCAAAAAGGAGGCACAAGTAGCGCCAGCATCAAATGCGCATTTACAGTCGCCGGATGCTCGTATCACCTAAAACCCGCACTCTCTGCGACTCTGTGGCCAGCCAAACGGTAGCTTCGATTGCTCGCGCGCGGGGGCCTCTCTCTGGGTGTGCGTGAGCCGCGCGTTTCGATTACCTTTAGTACGCCCGTGCCGGAGCTGAGTAGGACTTTTTGCGCCACGATTTCATCGCTCTCGTGCGCGCAGTCCCCCTCCCCGGGGGAGGGCGGTAGAAGATTGGACTTTGAACCTGACCGCATTGAGCATTGTGAGCTGGCGGTTCGATTCGTATCGTACCGTTTTGAGTACGTACGAGTTTCAGTTTTTCTGGAGTTAATCGTTGACCCCCCTCCGATTAAGAGCACGAGACACCTCTCGCTGGTATAAACATTGAAACATAGTTGCTCTGGGATCGACGAACGAGATGAAGTTTCGAATTTCGTTAGGAAACTTGCTCGACAGCATTTTCCGTTCTCCCTGTTCTCCGCGATTCCTTCCGCCTCCTGAGCCATTCCAATGCCATCCACGTTTTCTTCGTCGCGTCTCTTTCTTGCTCTCTTTCGATCCCCGCTCGTTCGGTTCGAGATCCGGCGCGTCGCGCCGCAAGATGTTCTTTCCAGTCTTTCTCCGTTTCATGCCATCATTCGTTCCATCTCCCGGTCGCCGGGCCGGGCCGGGCCGGGCCCCGTCGCATTAGATGTGCGATGCTCTGCCTATATAAAGGAACACGACACGGAAACGTGCACACGCACACGCCCGGGCCCCGGTAGCATAGCTGCGGCAAAATACGCACACCAACTTACGTGGGGCAACATTATTGGGAACATCATCAGCGGCAGCAACAGCAGCAGCCGTGCATTGCTTTCAGCACGGTTTATGCACTCTGGCATTTCCGTGAGGCACCTCCGGAGAACCCTCCGAGATGATGCCGTACTATTTATCACGCCCTGCCGACCCGTACGGTTGTGCGCTTCTGCGCCCGTTTGTTTCTCCGAGGAGGGTACCTTCTTCACGGAGTTGAAACTTCCAAGATATGTTGCTCGAGCTATGCCATTGGTACATAAGCGGAGGTAGCCCCTCGCTTTTGTTGATGCCTTCGAAGTCGATTTGTGCCCGACGATCGTTACCTAGCAGCGTTTGCTGGTGGCGATCGCTTTGTTTTAACAGGTACAGAGCATTAGGTACGTCGATCCAGGTCGCCGTTGTATATGCTACGGGATGGAATTTTCTTCGGCGATGCTCTGGAAGCGTTGGAAAAGATGGAAATTAATTCATTTTCTTCCAAAGCAATGTATCCTTTTAGATTGGTAAAATTTATTATTAGTGCTTCTGGATTCTTATTTTACTCCTTCGCTATTTGATTTTTTTTAATATGAAATACATATTTTGCCGATATCAATAACGAGCAATGTATCAAAGAAATGTGTGGCTTCTGAGTTATTCATCCGAATAAACAGGAGTGTTTCTTGATACTATTGCTATTAAACATATTTTTGAGCTACTCTAGTGAAGTATCGCTAAAAGAACCATGTTTTTTGTACTTTTTGCCTGATTGGATTCCGGATTTCAAAACGAGTTCTGAGACGTTTTTATGGAAAAAAATATCTTGCCGTCATCTTCGAACATTTTGCAAAATACCACTTAATGTTCCAGATCAATCCAATTACTGAAAAATTAGTATTGGCTTCTGATGTGCTTTTTTTAATATGCTGATGTATTTTGATTTCATTTTCAATCCACTTAACCAGTGGATGCATTTTCACGAACCAGTTGTTTAATACCATCGCGTGCTGGAAATGCGATGCAATAATCGCACTCCGGGGTAAATTTTATATTTTCCCTCGGTCACGCACGATGAAATCAGTGGAGCTGAGTGAATGGAGGGAGCAATGGGTGGAGTGATGGGACCGAAATGCACGTTCGCATTAGTATATCATGTATTTCATTAAGCACCGCTATGGTTCTTTTTAAATTATTTTATTTGTAAGTGTATATATCCTTCTATTAATCTACCTTTAATATACATCTAAATAGTCATGAGTTATGTCGTTAAATGCTTAAAAAATCTGCATTATCCTGTCGATGAATCGAAAATCATCATTGAACACCAGGTTCCAAAGTGATTTATTCTGGAACTAAGGCATCATTGCTAGGAGGTCCTAAAAGAACAGCGACTTCGTGGCCCTAATTACTCATAAACGATCCCTACCAATACACGGTTCATTAAAGGGCACGACCCGCAACCACATGAATCAACATTTGCATCAGAGTGCATCGGACCATAATTTCGAGAAACGGCAGCATCCCATCAGGGGTTTGCTTTATGATGTGCTTTCGGATCCATCTACCATCGGCGCAGGAATACTGCAGAAGGTTCTGTTCCTGCCAGCCCCACCATCGCGAACCCGAAAGGCGAACGTGTTGAATGCATCTTGGGTGCAATTTGCATCGCGTTGCCACCCGTTGGTAAAAAACCTCCCTCGGCGCGTTGCATGCCTTTCCATCGGCATTAGATCTTAACGTCATCCTGCACCTGGTCTGTCCGAGTTCGAAAGAGAGCCGACGAAAGCCGCGACCACCACAATCGTGGTCGGGGACACGCTGAGTGCAAAGAAACTGCAAAGAGCCGCCGCCACCACCGGGACTGCTGATGCAGGCGAACAGAAAGATTTGCAAGCATCGCACAAAGAACAAATTGCGCAGTTAGCGGCCAAGCTCACAAAAAATACACACACACACACGCGACCAACACAAACATGCGCGGCGTGATGTGGCCGCTTCCACGTCCATCGAGAAAACGGCGTCCACAACGGGGACGCCCAGCGTTGATGTTGATAGCAGCGACCACTCTTGACAGTAGTGGTGGATGATGATGCTGCTACTGCTGCTGCCAACGACGGCGCTTCGCGTGGACCGCGGCTCGACGATGGACGGAAAACAGGATTTTTAGCTGCTGACGTCGGCGACGAGACGACCGTACGGAGTGGATTAGCTCACCACCAGGGAATGCCCAGCGTGGCCACGCTACGCTGCGTCGCGAATGCACAAGGCGCGAATTCGCAAGGGCTCGTTCATATTTGCGAGAACTTTCATCGCGAAATGTTTGCTTGTTGGTTTTACAAATAGCGGTTGGGATGTGATTTTCCAACCATCGTCATCGGTTTGCCGACAGATTCTAAATGATCATCCATTGTTTCATTCGCTGCTAGCATTCGCTTAAGAGGCTCGCAAGACAGCAGTGCGTCGTGTTATGATTTTCGCTACCATTTAGAGCAATAAAAACCCATTAAGATCCTTCGTGGAGAAGACCATACTCGCATACATGTAGCCGGAGCTACGGTCTAGACAATTTATGTTTGCATGCATTCTTTGTGCAATAAATTACAGTATTTAAAATTTATTACTAGCGCAATGAATGATACAACATGGTATGTACATAAATTCTATGTAAATATTCCTATGAGATTTGGGCATCTGAAGAACGACAGCTGCTTTCTTGTAATTAAATTCATTTTATGATTTTGGTGAAGCAAGTTGATATTCGATTCGACTGATTTCATTTTAAACTGCCTTCACCTATTTAAACTTTAAATGGTGTTATCCGATGCAAAGGACCGTGCGTCAAATTGATGCTTTCGATATACGGCGATGCCAGTTATGCTTAAGAAAAATGTTTGTAAATTTGAAACAGTTTTCTTTTATTTAAATAGTTTTGCATGTTTTACTGTATCTAAAAATGATTGCTGAAAGATGAACTCTAACACTCTTTTAGACAAACTATGACAACCCAAATAAAATTAAACTAGGTTACGAGCTGAATAACTTGTTTGCAGACTAGTAAAAATGACCATAACCATCGACTCATACCAGGTAAATATGAATCTCATCAAGGAGATGTTGCCTTGTGACATCAAGGCATGTGCTGGCGGGCTTGTCCTAGAGGAAATTACGATTGTGACATTAATACCGGGAGAAATGGACTGACATATTACTTGACAAAACCGCTCGATCTAGAGGAATGTTCTTTTTCAGACAAAACCAGCCCTCTATGGTAGTGTCTGAGGTCCCTACCAATGTTAGCTACAAAGAGCTGCTCCTTCGGCCAATCACACCCTGAGGAAGTCAAAAATTGAAACCTACATTCAGATGGCCATGGTTATCCCGATATTAAACCTTTCTAGGCAACTAGCAACCATTGGCTTTCGAGCACGATTTGACGGTTAGGCCGCCACTCGACACAAATGATGTCGTTAGCCAAGCTGATGATGGTCTCTACGTGATCCATTCAAGACGCATTCTACCTCCTTTCGCCGTTGACAGAAAACGGAAAAGAATGAAACATCTTGAATCCCGAAGACAAACTTAAATCCCCAATGAAAGTCTAATTAAAAAACCTTTAGTAACGCATTCGCCCCCTCTCGAGGCGATCAGGAGAGTAGAAAAAATGAACAAGGGAAGGCAAAAAAACTGATTTCAACAGGTCTCCGACTACTCTCCTTAGAATGAAGAGCGCCTAGGTCAATATAGCTTTGTCTAGGTATCTTTAAAAATGGGCCCAGCAAACAGGAGCAAAAAAAAAACAATTTTCAAACTTCATCCAGCCAGCACCATCTCCTTCCAGCATTTCCTTCCGTCGCGAATACTCCTGCAACAACTGAAGAAAGTATAAGAAAAGCACTGCCAGCGGCTAGACTAACGCTACTTTAGTGGAAATGATGTCCAACAGAGCAAAAGAGCAAAAGAGCGAAGGGAGGCCTCTGCGCGAAGAGTTGAACCAGCCAACGAAGCAAATAATTAAAATTTCCTGACCTTGCCCGGGAAAACTCAATTAAAAGTGCTACCAAGGACACGGCACCGACGGCCACTGGGTTCCAAAAAGGGTTCAAGCATCGGCCGGATAATTTCTCGTCGCCGCCGCCGTTGTCGTCACCGTCTGGATATTTCCGGACAGTGCCATCGGGACTGGAGTGGATTTCCGGTGAATAACTCCATCGCCGTGATTTGCCTGATCAATCGAAGATCCTGTGGAAATTTTTAATCGAATTCGATTTTAATTACTTCTGCAACGTCGAGAGCGAATGAACAAGTCTTCCGCTAGACTTGGACTTGCATTCAATGAATCCTTAACACAACTTAGTTACTTGGCGGAATCTCACCCCCCCTTTTAACCACTCCAAGACACAATGCGTTCGCGAGTTCAAGGCATACTAGACCGGGTATACACAATCGTAAAGAGCAAAGGGCCGGAACCGGGAGGCCACAGCATGGGAAATCATTTTGCCGAAATCAATTTCCGATCACGCAAAATCCACCGGTCGCTACCGGAAGCACGAAGTGTTTAACGAGCCTGCCGGCTAGCGTTCAACCGCCCCGCTTGGGATCAGAGAGCAGGTCAGAAGCACCTGAAACTCGGTCCACCGGAACCTTCAACCGGATCGGCATTGGGCAGGATGCGACTCCGCGTCAGTCCAGCGGACACGAGAGGTCATCAAGATACGAGAGCAACGGTCGAGGTGTATGCTCGCTGGTCAGTTGATTCCGGCTGCCGGGCGTTCCCAACTCTCCGTCACCGGCGCATGTGTCCGGTCCTAGACAAATAGATTTGACTCCGTGTATCCCCGGCATCCGGATCCGGACGCTCGTGCGTGTTCACCCACAAAAATCACGTCTAATGTGACCATTACCCGACCCGAGTCGGACCGTTGGTCGGCTCGCTGGGAGTCGCTCCGGAATGGGGGCAAACCCTCTTATAAATCAGACTCCGAGAGTTCCGAGAGCTCCGAACGGCACCCACATCAAACCTCGTAGCAGGAGCAAGGGCCCTGAACCCGACGTTATCCCACGGGGTCCCAGCGACGACACCGCACACGACGCCTCAGTAACAAGTGGCGAATGAATTTGAAAGTCAACCGGCCGGAGATAATTTATGTGGGTTTATGATAACTTTATTTAACTCTTGGACACAAAACAAAACTAAGCTATTATGGTCCGTTTTCGGTCGGTGTGTCCAGAGTTTTCTGGGTTGCCAGGACAGTAACGGTCGGCGGGCGCTCGCACGTGTGTGTGTGAGTAAAGATGAGATTTTATGAGTTTTCCGCTCTCGGTCCTGCTAGCTATCCCTCCCCCACCGAAAGGGTGCTTATTTGCATTTTTTTTCTTCTCCTTTTTTATATCCGCCCTCGCGCCCATGATCCATATACACATATGACGGCTGATGGTGGATACCTTATGGTAGAAGGACATCGTAGTGAAAGAGAAACAAAAAAAAACTTGGAAAAGAGATCCAGATCCTTTCCGCCTAATCCCGCACCCGGAGCGAAAGAATAACAGT
>NC_064874.1:8891771-8894271 GCF_943734745.1 Anopheles darlingi | reverse complement strand
TGCCCGATGCCAAAGATGGGTCCATTCCAACGTTCCTGCGAGGAGGGGGGGAGTCTCCCCCTTCCTCTTCTTTTCGTCTCTTTCTTTCTCATTTGTCTTGGTCAATTGAAGTCAATCGGCGTTTTGACTCCGTGGCATCATAGTCATGGGTTTTTGTGATGGTGGGCGAGGTATGGTTGGCGGTATTTGGTATCTACAACATTTGGCAAGCTGCTGCCACCATCAATCTGTTCGTCTCAATTCGGTTTTTGTTACTTCGCGGCCGAGCATGCCTGCCGGCTATTCCCGCAAGCATTGATGTCATTTTAGCATAAACGATTGGCATTCGAATCGATGGAATAGTGTATTGGTCCACTCACTTTCTCAAGAGGGCTTGAAAGAAGGGGGACAAGCGGTATAGAAAACGGTGGCCCCCGATTAAGCACCTAATCAGTTGGCCATTTATTAACGCAGGTGGATTTCAAGCGGTAGCCGACGGTGGATGATCTAATTTACCTTTTTGTTTTGCCCCAAAAACAACAGCTTCCTTGTTAATGGGAGGGGCATGGAGGTAGGGTATTAGCCTCTGGTGTTGTTGATGCTCATCAAGGATTCCGCCCGGGAGTCGGAGATGAAGCAATTATGGGCTGCTGTTGATCCGAAAACAGAATTCATTTTTAATGAGCCGACGCCCGACCTTTTAGGCTGGCAGACGGTAACCATCTCTGAGCATGTCAAATGGTGGTTGTTATGCTGGCACTGAAAAAGGAATTTTTTGTTCTTAGTAGCTGGATGGTTTGTGAGAAAATAAATTAAATTTCATTTTTCAGATACAGAGTAATCGTGGAATTGATCCAAGAAGGCTTTCGTCGTCTCCACTGTGTATTTTGTCGTCGAAGACCGTTGAACCGTCATCGAGAACCATTTTAGCGATCGTTTCAAGTGTGTGAGTAAGATCGATGCCTTTTTTTTATTGGAAAAAGGCAAAGAAGGCAATTTAAATTTCAATGTTGCGTTCCTTTCTCATGTTCGTAAATTAGTATTCCACTGGTGGTTAAAAAACGAAGAAAATTAGTAGCAAAACATATCGGTTGCTATGCACGGTATCCAAGGTAAAATAATACAATGGTTGCTGTAAGCTCCAATAAACACGAAAAGATTAAACCACAGCAAACGATGTAAACATAAAACTACAGCAACCAGATCTGGAATAGACGTCCGCGAGCAAACGACATGGAAGCATCCTCATCATAGTAATGCGCTGCCCGAAGGTAGCATTCCCACTTCAAACGCAACGAAACCCCAACATTTCATCACAATTTGTCACGGCCAGTGACTTTCTCTTGCGAAAAACAAATCGCCTGCTCGTCGGCCGGGGCCTGCTAATTTCCACCGATCATCGCCAATCCACCAGCTTGAAGCAGCAGCCGGTCAGCAGAACCGACCAACCAGGCCGGCCAGGCTGCTCCGCCGCAAACATACCGGAAAGTGTTGGGCGTAGAGGGAACAATTTATAATTACTACACCAGATGAGCAATTAAGATTCGGTTCGGTTTATCTGTCGCTACCAGATTTTTCAAATCCAAACAACGGTGACCATGGCTGAAAGGCCGGTCTAGCAGGCCATGACCAGAGCCGTTTCACGATGCGTCGTTTCTGTGGGCAGATAAGATATTCTGCGCACCACTGGATCTAGTAGCAAACCATCAGTATTCGAGTGTTTTCTTTTTAAAGCATTTTCTTTTCGTTCGCTCGATTTTCCAGACGCTTTTCGTGTCCCTTGATGGTTTTTTTCTTCTTCATCTTTTTTTTCGGTGTCTTTCTTGAGATAGATTTCGTTTTTTTATGCATAAGCGGCCCCAACTACAGACGCTTGCTTGGGCCAGGATTTCCAGGATTTTTTGTCCTCTCTTCGGACAAACCCCCGTCACCCGACAATTCTACGCAATTTGCATAATTTTATCTCATTTCTTCGCTTCCTTGGGGTAGGTTTTCCCCATTTCTTTTCCTTCCTTGTGCCCTCGTGCATCCATTTTCCGCTGACCATTTATACACGCGCTGCTGGATCGATCTCCATCGTCGGTCGTCGTCGTCGTTGTTGTCGTCTGCTTTCTAGATTTATTTGGTCAGGACCCATTTCCCAGTTTTTTTTTTGTTGTTGCTGCTACTGGGCACCATCTTTCGGTGAGAAAGCTGGCCATCGGATGGCCCGCCCATGTTGAATTTAGTCGCCTTTTAAAGGCTACTTAGACACTCGCGCACCAGCTACACCACCGATTGGCGTTTTCAATTTTTATCCATTTGCTAGATGACATTTCAGCGATGGCACCGACAGCTTGGCATCCGGCGAGTGTATAGCTCGAAGGAACATTTTATGGCGAAGTGGTTGTAGCTATCGCTCTAGGCTGAAGCTTCGTGCAAGAAATCCATTCCACACCAGCTAATGGAACGTTGCAAATTATTTTTTTGTTATTTTCTACCATTCCACTTCCATTCTAACTGCTAGACGTGACTGTTGCTA
>NC_064874.1:8884271-8886771 GCF_943734745.1 Anopheles darlingi | reverse complement strand
ATATGTTAATTTTCCCGGAATTTCCCCGGAAGTCCCCGGGCAGGTCCGTCCCCGATTGCAGCCAGGAAGTTCACAGTTTTTTTTTCTGCTTGCCCGTTGCCATTTTGGCGCATTGGAGTGTAGACGCGCCAAGGATAAAAGCCAAGCATAAAATATATGACTCCCTATGCGTTTCTGAGGCGTACACGTACCGACGCTTTTCCGCGTCAATTTCCCGGAATGGAATCGCTGCAAGGGAATGCTAATTGTTGCCGAGTTTTTCGATGATGCATGGGCCCCGGCTGAGATCACAATTAGTTCATAGTCGATGAGTCGATTGATGGTGACATCAGCACGGTATGCAATGGGTAATAGAAGGTGACGATCACGTTGAGTGTACATTACTTTATGGTTGGTCAGCTGATCGATCTGGAACGCTGAGTGTGGCTCACACTTGGAGCGTTGTTTCTCCGGTGTCTCGTGTGCTCTGACCTCATTGTGCTGGTGGAATGCAAATCACTGTTTAGGTTGGAATTCAACCAATGCCAAAGCTGCTTAGTGTCTGTGTTATCTGATTTTCGCGTTTCTCGTCTACTTTCGCTTGGATGGCGACCAGTGAAACCGCTGACCGTATGTTGTGACCTCGGTATTAGAGTTAAGAAAACACTAACTCTTCTGCATCGTGGATTATTTTCAGGAGCTCACGCTGGTATGCCAGTGTGATAAACACAACATTATGTGATAAAGCAGAATAAGCATAGTAATCATTCTGCTCCTCCATAATCTTCAACGATCTAAAAACCTAAATCATATTTTACTTAGAATGGAATGCATTTCGAGACACATTGGATTTTGCACATTAGGATTTCATCATTTTAGCCAATCAGTTAGTTAAATATAAAATAGTGCATTTTAAAAAATTGTATAATAATGCGGCAATAATGGCCAAATCGTCGGTTTGAATATTTTGTGCATCGGTACATTAGTTCTCCATGAGATCAATACTGTTTAAAAATGTCATCAATAAAGAAATAAGGATTATGTAACTTAAGAAGGTAGCCATAAATTGCGATAAACTTGAAAGATTATAGAAGAAAACGGATTTCGGCAGGCTAACAAGTAGAAACGAACCCTGATGCAAAATAACAAGTATCGAAAAACAAAATCGTCTAGTTTATTGAGGAAAAATGAAGGTTTTCTTTATAAAAATCTGTCATTTTTATCATTAAACCATGCTGTTACCATGCTGTTCGGCCCATAAGTCACTTATGTACTGTAGCAAAACGCAACATTTATGACTCGGTACACATTTTTCACACTCGCCTCTGCTCAGTCATGGCCATTATCTTGGTGTGTGGTGGTTCCTTTATTGCTGACCAAACATTAACGACATTAGCACCATAAACGAGCGTCATTGAACTGATTGAGTGCCACAAAACACCACCACCACCACCACCAAAGAGAATTCTAAGCAAATGAATTCTCGTTTAAAATCAATTCTACTCCCAGCACTGCCGAGGCCAATGATGAAATCATCGAAATGATTAAGTGACAACCGGTGAAACAGTAAATTGAATGTAATTTTCTAGTCACCACCGCGCAGCTGTTGCCAATTCGCAGTGACGAATGTTGTTCACTCGGTTCGACAATGAGGCACCGAAACTGAACAACTGGAACGCTGCTGGTCGTGGAGGGGTTCCCCTGAGAAACCTTCCCCCCCCTCTCCCCGCTACCACCCCCTGTTGGGCAGCCGGTGGCGACCTTGGCAACCGCTAATTGGATAAAAGTTTGTCCGAAGAAGCGCCCGACGAACGCGGGACCCGCTTTCGACTTTTGGGGGCATTTTCGAAAAGTTTCCCTCAAGAGCAGGCCAATCGAATAGTTTCTAATAGCATCCTGACGACACTTGGAACGAGTTGCGTGGTTTAAGATGTTTTAATTAGGCACTTCTGCAGCGGAACCGAAAGGATTTGCTGTGAGGGTTTTCTTGGGAAGTGTGATTGTGGTTTACTCACACACGCTCATCTTTAATGCATTAAACATTCGATTTACATGTAATAGACTACCGCAACTAGGTACAATGTATTAAATGGTGTGTCCCATGGCTTCAATACTACAATTCACAGGAGAGGATGTGAAAAGAATGTATTTCGTTTAATTTATACATCGCTTTTTGTCATTCCACTGGGGAAAAAGAGTACTAGTAGGCCTGTTTCAAACGTCACACTCAACCGCATATTCTCAAAGCATCCTTGGATGTCCAGTGAAACTCACAGCAACTTCGTTTAGTCATTTTCCTCTTGAATATTCCTCGCTGCTTTTTCCAGCTTTTCGATTGCTCTGTGCTCCATGAAAAAAAAAGCAACAAATGAAATCCAATCTTAAAAATGGAGTTACCACAACCGGTGGTTCCGCATGCAGGCGAAATTTCCCTGGAACCATACATGGAAGCGCATACAAAAGGGAAGCTGCACCAGCGAGAGCACACCCCAGCGTGTAGCTTCAATTGCGAACAGCTTCG
>NC_064874.1:8869271-8874271 GCF_943734745.1 Anopheles darlingi | reverse complement strand
CTGTAAGAAAAGCAGCAACAGTGTAAGTAAGCCACAAGCCACATGTAAGATGATTGCATCGATTGCACCACTGACCTTGTACGGTTCTCCAGTTCGTATCCTCTTCTGACGTAGCTTTTCCAGACTGGGTGGCGCCACCAGGACGGTGTACGGCTTCAGGTCGGACGAACGTAGCAACTTTAAGCTCTGGGGATGTAGGTTCAGTACGCAGATCTTTCCACTCGCGACCACCGCTCTAATTGCCTCCAGTGATGTACCTGTGTGAGCGAACGGTCACATTGTAAACCATTAGTATGAATCCATTTACCACACTACCAGGGATCCGCCCGCAGCTTCGTACCGTAATATGCCTTTTCGTATTCGCCATGCTCGACGAACTTGCGCGCCAAAATGTCCGACTCGAACTGTTGCCGCGTAATGAAGTGATAGTCCTGACCGGGCACTTCCCCTTCACGCTGTGCACGAGATGTATCTGTTGTCCGAAATGAAAACTTCCATTAGTACGGGCGCTTTACAAGCTAGCAGCACTAATCAACTTACGTGGAATGGCAGCGGCAAATCGCTCCGAGTCCGCCATCAACCGCTGGCGCAGCTCATGACGCCCAATGTTCGGTGGCCCAATCAGCACGATCGGCCGCTTGTGGGAAGCGCGCGGATAATACAGCGCCACCTCCTCGTACGTGAGTATCTCCTCCGGATCGGGATCGTCAGCGGTGGCGGTCGCATAAAGCGGATACCCGTGCTCGCTACTTGCCTTCTTCTTCTTTTTGCGTCCCTTCCGCGCACAAAGCAAGGTTGATCCACCACCTCCACCTCCTCCGCCACCGCCAGCCTTCCCATTAATGTCCTTGCGCGTCCGTAGCCCCACCTCGCCCGCAATCGCCAGCTTCATCGATTCGCGCTGATGCTGGAACGACTGGCTCGGTATCAGCCCGGCCAGCGTCTGGTCCTCTTCACCCTCCCGGTACGCCTGCCACCAGTTGGGATCGTCACGCGAGATCACGTGCAGTACGTCACCTTTCTGGAAACTAATACCAAGCTCCCGGCACGGTATGTACAGATCATCCTCGGGATCGTAATCGAAATGAGCTCGCACGTGCAGCACGGGCGGATCTCGCATACCACCGAGACCACCGGGCATTATCTGTGGGATACCGGCCGGTACGACCAGGAACGTGAGCGTACCGGTCATCGAACCGAGCAGGGCACACACATCGTTCACCGATTTGCCCCGCATTTCGATACCGTTCACTTCCAGTATCTCGTCACCCTCGTGCAGCAGGCCCGACTTTTCGGCCGCTCCACCCCGTACCACCCGCCCAATCACGACCGCTTCGCCCTCGTTGCGGATTGTCGCACCGAGCGGTTCCGATGACTTTTCGATCTGGATGATCTTGATGTGATCCTGGCTGCCATCCCGTAGCACACCGAGCGGTACACTCATCGGTTCTCTCTGTATTTGTGGAGGAGGAAAAAGGAATAGGGATTAAAAAAACCATTCGTGCTCACATCCTCTCCAGTCTCTAGTGCATCCATCCTTACCTTAGCTATATTGTTATTGTTATTGTTCACTAAACTAGTGTTATTTGGGATCGGAGATGGCATGACCGTGTTGGTGTTGGCGGCAGCGGCAGCAGCTGCTGCGGCGGCCGCGGCCGCTGCTTTCACCGCCGCGCTGGTCAAGGTGTTATTGTTGTTGATGGTGTTGCTGCTTAGCGATGGCAGGTTTGCTGGGTTGTTGGTCGGGCTGCTGCCAGCGTACGGTGGGGTCGGTGGTGATCGATCGGTCGTCGTCGCGATCCGATCGTGAGCCAACAGCAGACCCTCCATCTCGTACGTCGACAACAGATCACACAGTTCGATAGCGGTCGGCGATCCGGATTGTGCCAGCGATTCGACGCACTGCAAGGACATGAGAAGGGGGTAGAAACGATCAGTTGAAGGGGTCCCGCGTTAGTGTTTTAGTGCATCAATGCTTACATCCTTGGCCAGTGCCTGAGCATTTGAGCAAATCGGGTTCGGTACCCGGGGCCGTCGTCGCTCCAGTACGGCCGTACGGACGGCCAGCGCACGGGCAATGCCCGGTCCGAGCAGTAAGCTTTGGGCCGCCGTCACTCGGCCAGCGAGTGCCGCCAGTCCGTGCTTGTTCAGGTGTCCCTGCAGTCGTTGCAGTGCCGCCACCAGCTCACCATAGCCTGTTAGGAATACACAGAGGAAGGTACGTTGAAATGTTAACCATTCCCGATTCATATTTCCCAGCCCAGCTTACCGATGATCTTCTCCGCGGTCACCGTCTCATCATCCGCGTACGCCTCGTTGTCCACACCAACCGGTGGCTTCTCGATGGGATTATCCTGGAGTGCACGCAGCCGCTGCGAACCACGCAAGCTGTTCCGCAGGAACTCATTCTGTGCCGCTATCCTTTCCTCATCTTCCCGCCGCCGTCGAAGTTGCTCCTGAAAGAAAGGAAAGTGAATGGATCGGTCAGTCATCCGTTTGCGAGGCGGCGCTGATAAGGAGAGAAATGCATTTCCGGCGACGATAAAACTGGCACACACACAAACACACACGCGTACAACTTGCCTGTTTCTGGGCGTAAAACGAATTGGATGTCGCCAAGGGAACGGTTCCCTTGACACCGGACTCGCTGCGATGATGCTGAACGCTCGCGATCATCGTTGTGCCCAATTAATCGTAAAGATTCTCCCTTGAGTTAGAATCACCTCCCGACACACTTTCCTCCCCCAACACAGGTTGATTGGCACCGAGAGTTCAAGTACGTGTAGCGGCGGTGGCAGCGGCAATGGCAGCCCTATTGCTCATTGCACCCCGTTCGACCCTGAACGATCACACACACGAACGTGCGGACGCGCGCTCTCTCGCACAGTTCACACACAGAAGCGCCTACTAGTTGTTGCTGCTGCTGCTGTTGTTGTTGTTGCGATAGCGTGCGTAGCCCGGAACATGGCCAACTTTGCTGGCTCGCCGCTGGCTGACAATTCGCACTCGATTCGCACACCAAAAAACCCGTTGCGGCCGATTTGTCTCCGGGGATTTCGGGCACAAACTGGTTTAAAACACGAAATGCTGTACCCCCTGCACCCCTTTCCTGCACGGTCCGAGTGTGGGCGTCCCTTGGTGCAAGTACTGCCCGGGGAGGGTTTGTCGCAAACTCGCACGCGTCACTCGAAGCGCACTACTACGATGGGTTGCCGGACGACTTTCAACCATACAAACCCTCACACGGTTCGTCGCTTAACCAGCGTTGAAGTTTTTTGTGTTCCGCGAACGGGGAGACGAAGGCGGCTACGGTGCGTTGGTCATCTCTGGCCAACAACTGGAACCTTACTGCGTTCGCTCCGGCTACACAAGGTTTTCGGCGTGTGCAAAGTTACGAACGTCTTCACCTTACCGTTACCACCGGTCGGACCACCGCCGCACTACACTCATCAACCCCCTCTCGCTACCGAGGGCGCACGCTCTCTCTCTCTCTCTCTCTCTTTCGCTCTCAGTCGACTAGATCGCGCGAAAAATCATAGAAACAACGGCAGCTCCGATAGCGCGCGCATTACATCATCAGCAGTGCTACCACCACCATCATCATCATCACCATCATCGTCAGCGTCGAAGTGGTCAGTAGACTGGCCGGGTGTCGCGATTAGCCTATTAGCGTGCGGGCGCAGACGACGGATGACATTTGACGTTCGTCTTCTCCGTCGCTGTCGCCACAAATTGGCACGCAAATCCCCTATGCTAATGGGGTGACTGTAAAACACATGCACACACACAAACACTCGAACCGGAACTCGATCCCAGAGAGTCCCGTTGAAGGTGAGCCGCCAGGTATATAACTGGACAGGCTTATCAAACCTTCGATATCACGCCAGACTAAACAACAAACTACTTGCACTACTTGAGGCTCACTCAGGAGTTCGTCGCAACAGCTGATACGCGAACCGCACTGACAGTTGCGTTGATGGATAATTTAATTATCCACCTTCGTCACCATCGATCCGTCGTGTTTCTTTAAAAAAACCACTCAACACATGAACACACTGCCGGCCGTTCGTTTCCAGACTGAGGAATGCGATCCGAGGTGCTTTATCAACCCAGGCCAGCCCTCATCTGCCAGGCAATTTGATTCGATGCTGATAACAATCAGCGTTTTCAGCGAGGCCAGTGACTAAGGCAGGTATCACAACAAGTGAACATTGGTGACACACACCGCCTCTTCAAACCTTCATACACCAATGACGATGTTGTTATCGCGCGTTAAATGAAATCCCTTTTCTTTTCTGCACTACTTTCACAACACTGCTCGAGGGGAGGAGACCTTGAGCTGCACCACAACAGCTTGCCGGACTGATGGGCACTTCACTCAGTGTGCACTTCGATCCATTCTGGCTACGATTCCGAACCTCGCGAGGCCAAGGGTTTGTTGTGAGAAATCAAATTCTCGTCAATTGTAGCAAACGCCCATTGCATCGCACCAGCAAGTAGGCGGTGTGTGTGTGCCAAGCCAAGAGTAACCCACTGCAACCGTGATCGCTGATCGCTCGCTCGGTGCGTTCTCTACGCAAGCATTGTTGTTCCGCTACTGGCGCGCCATCACCGTCGTCGTGTTGCGCTGACCATCCACCAGTGCGTCCGTCCGGAGGGCGGGTGTGACCGGTTTTTGGTCAGCCCGTTTTTCCTACGCACACCGATCAGACTGACCCCCACCACTACCACTCTCGCACACCCCCTTCTTTTCACCATGCACCTTCGCGTTTCTGCGCTCTTCCGGTGCGCAATGCTTTCACAACTGGCCGCCGAGACACACGCGGGGCACAAGCGATGCTTTTGTTTTGTTTGCTGCGTCCGTTACAATTTTGGATTGTATTCATGCACACGCGCCCGCCCGCCTGCCCAACCCACTCGGTTCCTCCCCATCAACCCCTTATTCTATGGCCGTTTACTGGGGCAGAAGCACGACCATTTTCCACAGTGCGTAACGTAAG
>NC_064874.1:8849271-8859271 GCF_943734745.1 Anopheles darlingi | reverse complement strand
TGACTCATAAAAGGCGTTATACGAGGACGCATCAAGAGAAAAGGGGAAACAGAGAGGAGGAGAGGTAAGCTTTCTTACACAGCACGTAAAACAAATTAAAAGAAAAAAAAAGCACACACACAAAACTGGCTGGATGGCACAATAATGCGCGAACACGAAAAACATGCAAAACACTCGTCGTCCTGTATCACCGAGCGCGCGCACACGAACGACCGACCGGAGTACGTCCATTCGCTTTCATTCTACGCCCAAGACTGGCCAAGAGCAGCGATGGCGGTGGAACGGAACACTTCATTCCGGTGCAAGCATGCGGCGTGGTGCGCGCGCGGCGGTACGCCCGTCAAGGAGTTGTGAGAGCGGGTGCACATACACACGCGCGCACATACGCGAGAGCGGGCGCGCTATTGCTGTCTCCGCCACACCTGTGCACTTGCTGGCTTGGCTTGGCTTGGCTCACCTTCTCCTCCTTCTACTCTGCTGCTGCGTGCTCGGCGGCTTCTTCTTCTCTGTGCTCTTGTCTCTGTGCCTGCTGCTCTAGCAGCTCTAGCTCAAACTTTCATCTTGCCTTGCCGAGTGATGATGATGATGATGATGACGGTACACCGATGATGTCCATTGCACGCACACACCCACGCAGGTGCGAGACGCCGTTTGAAAAAGGTGCGTTAAGTGAGAAAGGTAGCAGGAGGTGCGGTGAGCTGGTACGGAAGGTGGGTGCGCCTCGGGATTAGGGCATTAACATACGCTTGCAAGTGCGGGGAATCGAAAAGTCTCGGGCTTATCGGGTGTATCCAGTGGCGTTGAAAACGAAAAAAAAAGGATATTTTGAAGAAACAGCATGCATCAAAGGATGCTGCGCTCGCTGCATCCGACGGAATGTCAAATCATAGGCGGTGACGTGCTGTTAAACACAGCAGGCTTCTCCAGTACTGAATTGGGCACTCCCTTAAGCTGCACATCGTTCAATATAATCGCTACAACAAGCCTCTCCAAGCCGTTAAATACCGTAGCTAATCATTATGCCAGCTTATTAATACAAATAGCCAGTTGCACCATTGAGGTGCCATTGTTGTCGCACTAGAGGGACGCTAGAACCTATGACGCGCGGTTTATGCCGCTGGCTCAGATAGCATCTTCTCCGTCCATCCGTCGGTGGATTCCGTTTCTGTTTGCGATCATCATCATCATCATCATCATCAACACACACGCACGTATGCACGTAGAGGGTCTATCTCATCGTCAGCCTGTGCCTTCGAGGCCACTTCTTATCGCGTTATCTTCCCAACATCAAACCAATATCCATTCCTTACTTATTAAGCATTTAAACAAACGACCTCATCTGGGCGCTCATCTGACGGTGACCTCTTCCCACACACACACACACACACGCCCTCTAGTAGCCACGGCCTTTTCTGGCCATCAGCTACACCTAATCCCGGTGCTAGTAATCGTACGAAATGGAAATGGTTCTCCCGAGGCCGGCCGGCCGTATAATAAACACGCTCCATTACGAGCTACCAAATGGAGAAATGGAACTACGCCGTGCAAGCCGCAGACGCCATTTTGGGTGTCCCCCCGCTAACAAAACCACCGGCCATGCGGCATCTCTTTTTTTTCGGGATAATTATCCCGCAAAACCAGCGCATAGTTCGCATGAATTTGCGAACATCACTTTTGGCCGCTTGGGCGCTGTTGTGTGGGCGCCATCGGGCGAGCGAATTGACATTTTGGGGGTGGGCGGTTTTTGTGGACAGCTAAATTACCTAGAGCCCCAGCTCTCAACACAACGGAGCCATGTCGACAAACAGAGATGTCGTCGGGGGAAGGGGGGGGGGGGGGGGAGGGGACAACTGGGTCGCCGGAATGACCGGCGTCGGGTCGGCTCTCCGCTCCTGGTGTCAATTGCAGCAGCCGCAGCATCACACGACGACGTGAAATGGAGTGTACCAAAGGGAACACAGGAGGCAAAGATGAGCAAAGCAGGGTGCGGCCACTATAGCGTGAGACCTATGGAGCGGCGGTACTCCACTCCAGCGACTGTCGGGTCCGGGGGGAGGCCATGGAATGGCGATATGAATAAGAGATAACCTTCAGCAAACATCGTTTCATCGCGGATGAATGACTCGTTGGAGGAATTTGTTTGCTAAGGTTTTCGCCCTTAAAAGCGTTCCACATTCTGTAACCTGTCACCTACTTACTACTCACCAAGAGCTCGGTCCCGGCTCGAGAACGTTGTCGTGATGTCGCGTGAAGGCAAACACCAGCAGCTCGGTGCTCGGGTGAGATCTGATGTGACCGATTAGTGTTCCTGAGCAAATGATTGATGCTTCGTTTCGTTTCGTCCCATGACAATCTTAACATCGCCTCAAGTGCGACCCGTGGGGCTGTATTGCCCTCAGCGCCCGGAGAGAAGTTCCGGATTGTGCACGGCAAGACACACTATGAGCGAACCAGCACCTAACCTCACTTGAGACCGCACCGAAGATGCGTACGTCAAGTACGTGAAGTGATCCATCCATTCTCACGTGAAGAGGTTCGTCTCCTTATACCTTGATTCTTCAACAGATCGGTGTGAGTGTGTGTTTGTGTAAATGTGTCTGCTTTATCCCCCCCCCCCCCCATTCTTTCCTCTTTTTGTCTGGCATCCACCCCCCCCCCCCCCCCCCCAACGGAGGAAGAGACAATGCATATTGACGAACCAACCGTTTTTGCATCACTGAGTTTACAATTCCCCCCCAACAATTACTTGGAATGAGGGTGTGCTTGGCTGCAGCAGAATCGATGGGGATGAAGCAATGAGCAAAATTCCCCCGATTCCCACGCAAGTCAGCCCCATCACATAATGACGGTGTCAATCGGATTTCCCTTAGATTCGGGACGCGGCGGCTTCACGATGGTCGCCGGTACGACGATACTTTCCTGCCTATAAAGCATATAGCTCTCGCTTCACCCATCCGGACCATTGGCATCGTTTCCACATCCTTTCGGGGCGTTACTTAAGTAAACGCGCGGCGGCTACGCGTATCCACGACGGCCACAAGACCTCCCCCTATCTAGAGAGACGCTAGGAGACGCGCAGTTGATTCATTGCTGCTTCCCTGTTTTGGGTTCCAGTGAATCGCGTAAGATTAATGCGGGGTGGCGAGGGTGCGACGATGGGACCGACATTCCAACCATGTTATTACCGCCATTCATGCTCCGGAGCGATTATTCCGAGATCATTCGAAGTGGTTGGTTGTGTGGTGGTGATGCTTGGGCTCGAGCTCGAACGCCAACGCAGACGGCGTTGCGTTTTAGGAGGAAAATCTCAAATGCTATGAAATGACAAACTCATCTAGCTAGCGGGGATACGTCTAGCATCTTGGACTCGTGGCAGCTGAAGCAGCAGTAGGTTTTTTTTCTATCTTCTCTATATGAAGTATGTTTGCAAATAGTTGCTTAAATCTATTATCTTTTCCAATTTTTCAATAATTTAGTACAGTACTAAGCATTCACCTTGACAAAAATCGTTCCGAACATCATTAACGTCAACATTCCGTTATAAAAAAAATCTGTTCTTGAGGCGGCGTAAAATTCGATCTCAAGTCAATAAAAGTCTCGATGTATCGCAACAAACTTGTATCGCGAATTCGCTAATTCCCCCCGGTTCCCTAAACCTGGAATCCGCTTTCACAACCCCCCCCCCCCCTTGTCCCCATGCTCTTCCACTTACCGATTTTCCTGGCGAAGATGTTGATCACCGAGTAGCACCTCGGTGCCACCGCGCGATATGTTTCCGCTCGATTCGTACTGCGGTTCGTCCAACGGCTCAAGCTCACCCTCGGACAATGTTGCCAGCTAGCGATAGAGAGGAGGCACAGTTGGGAGAAGAAGAAGAAGGATCTTCAATTAGCAATCTGGTAGACTCAGAGATGAGATCATTGTTGATTCTACGGGGCGACTAGCACTACGAATAGGTTTAGTGAAGGTTTAGCTGCGACAGTATGTAGTTAGGAGTAGGTCGCTGTAGATGTAGATTACCTCTCGCTTGGAACCATGACCATTCGCTAGGAAGGTGTTCGTTAGATTACTATAGTAACTGTTGGCGGTAGTGTCGAGACCTTGCGCCTTGCCCGTATTATTGCTGCTGCTGCTGGTGCTGCTGCTGAGGTTATTGTTATTTACAAGACTATGGTGCGGATGATGATGCGGTGTGGTAGTAGTGCTGTTGTTGTTGTTGATGTTGTTGTTAGTACTGCCACCACTAGCGATGCCTCCCCCTCCTACAGGCTGAATCGAACCACCGGTGCCGATTCGAATGTTCGCGTAGCCACTGGTACTTGATTCGCAACCAGCTCCCAGCAAACTGGAGGCAGACGTTCCCGGTCTAGGGAGGACACCGCCACCACCACCACCACCACTACCACTGGTTGCGACGGTGCTGCTGGTGTTTGTTGTGCTCGTCAGACTACTGCCACCATTGTTGTTAATGTTAATGTTGTTGTTGATGCTGTTGTTATTGTTGCTGTTGCCGCCACTGCTGGAGCCCGCGGTGAAGGTGGTCTTCACGCCGGCCGTCACCGTCGTGCTGGTGTTGGTACCCGTAACACTGTTGCCCGAGAACGACGTCACGTAGATCGGGGAGGCCTCCTTCAGGAAGCTTAGATCCTGCGTCGTCCCACCCTTGGCTTGGCTCTGCTGATTGAGCTGTACAGCGGAACGGAACGGAACGGAACGGAAGGGTGGGAGGGGGGGAGAGGAATGTTTGAAATTAGACTGGAACCCATCTGGTACAGCGCGACAGTAGCCAGCGACTACGGTACGGGTATTCAACGGATACTTGCTTTGATCGAAAGCTGTGACATGTCGACCGGTGTAATCCGCTTGAGGGCGGACAGACGCTGCAGCCGCTCCCGGGCCTGCTGCTCGACCGCAATGACGAACGCATCCTGCACGGCATTGCCCAGTTCCCCAGCTACCGATTGGATGTTCCAGTTTTGGTCCGGTAGGCGATAGAAGAAGAGAAAAGAGTTCACACAGTCACACAACCATCGTCATCCATCATGGCTGGACCATCAATTGAGGAAGGACAAGGCGGGACAAGATGGGAGCGGGGGGGGGGGGGTAGCACCTGCTGCACCGAATGAGCAGCATGGGGACCGGAGAGAATGGGGACAACACACAACATAACAAGCGAAGCGTTTATCAGTGTCGTCGTCGATGGGCGTAAGTAGGTGTCGTCCGTTATCTGGCGCATATATGACGTGAGGTTCCAACCCCCCTCCCAAAGGCAAGGCCAACAGACGCCCCCTTCTCTTATGATGGACTACCATCGCTCGGCCCATGGAAAGCCCCGTTGCTGGCGCTGTATCATCGGTGTTCTGTGTGTGCCTGAACTGAACTGATTTATGTTCATCTCAGTGCGACACACATGGTACAACTACGCCATAGTCCCGTCATTAGAAGAGGGCTGCATGCAGGGAGAGCGCTGAGCAGTGTCACCGAGGAACAGGCCGCCTTTTGTTCTCCCTCGCATGTCATGCAATTTATGTGCGAACCACTGGTTCCAACATCTGCCATCATCCCTTTAACCGGGACCGGGTGTCTCTCGGCATCGAAGCGACGACTACGGTGACCCCAAGCTGGAATTGCACGCTGTGCACACCCAGAGCACAACCAGATCAAAGATGCTATTAATATGCCTTCCAGGAATAGAACCTTATTGAACCGCTTATTAGTTGCCTTTGGAAGCGTTGCCATGTGTCCAGCGCACGAGATCCAAAATCGGTACTTGACTATCGATTTTTTTGGGGCGAATTTTCGTTTATCGTGGGCTTCTCTTGGGAATACCAAAAAAAAAAGAGAGAGAGAGAGAGCCATCGTTCTACGGCCACGTGTTCCCTGCAGTGCAGTTCAAGCATGCAGACAATCCAATTAACGTGGGAATGAACTGAGAGGGGGGAAGGCGTTTTTGGCTTCGTTTAACCGTGGGGCTGCTAGTGGCAATGACCACCGCACCGACGGATCGATTAATTCGAGGCCTCCGAAAATCCTCCGGAATACGGTCACATTGTCCGCAAACCGTAAACGCTCGGCCACCTACAGATCGGCTGGCCTGCTTCGATCGGAGCTATTTGCGTACAGCTGGCTGTTGGCTGGCACATCCTGGCATCACCTGCACTTGTGACAATACCACCCCGAGAGGGGTTAAATCTCGTTAGCTCTCTCTCTCAACGAAACGCTCTGGATGCGGGCCAACATTGGCCAACATCGTTTCATGCGACGGCGGAGCGACCTATTAATAGCCGGTTCCAGCTTTCGAGTCTTGATTGTTTATTGAACTTTTTTTTTGTTGCTATAATGTCCGCACACAAGAAGGGGATGTGCGTGTGAATCCCGGGAGCACATGATGAAAAGCTGTATTCTAGTTCTTTAGATATGATGAAGGGATGTTCGATGACACAAACATGTGGACGATGATTTGGCGTCACTTCATTTGACACGAAGTAAGTTTGTATTGAGAAAAAATTGAGTGAGTGGTAAAGCTTTGTTAACGTGTGTTACAGATGTTTTACCGAGTGAGAATGAATGAAATATCGACAGAGCGTGTGGTTATGTGGGGGTTATTTGTTATGAACAGCTGTTCCAATCCCAAGGCGTGCTCTGGTAGGTGTGCTTTTGTTAATTGTGGCGCACGATACCCAATGAAATGTGTGTGTTATCTCCGTTCGCAGACGCTCTACCCTAAAGCAGCTGATGATCCCAATTACCATCATCACCGACCCGTGACCACGATTTCGAACGCTTTTCATACCTGCCAGTCGAAACCGCCGCCTCGATTAAGAAATTAAACTAAAACAGGACAACCCTTTGGTCATATGTTGTTCCAGATGCCGACGAGCAAAGGTAAGTAAACACTAGCAGCAGCAGCATCATCAGCCACCGGAAAGAACCAGACACACACCAAACACATACACTGTGAGGGGGTTGGGTGGGTGCTTGATGGTTGAAGATCGATCAAAAATATTTCTCCTTTTTCTCGCTATTTCATAACTCGCAATCGCTTTTCACTTTTCACTTCACCCAGGCACGGACAGCCACCACGTTGCGGCTGTAAAATGGCGTAACGATTGTGCCGCGGCTCGCTGATGGATGGAAGAGAGATGGAAAAGGGGGTAGGGGGTAGAGTGTGACCGTGGCACGTGGTATCGCCGTCGGATTGCCGTCGTGTATACGAGGCCCGACGTAATGATGGATTTGGTGCACGTTTCTTTCACATCCAAACCGCCGCCATCACCGTCGCCATCAATTCGCGCACTTCACATTCACTATGAGATGATCGCGCGAGGTCGATCACGAAGAGCCACTCGACGAAGGTGAGCTCAAGCACGAGCACGAGCACGGTAGCCCTCCTACCGTGCCATCCGTTGCATCACCTTCTGCATGCGTAATTGTGAACATAAAACGCTGTGACTGAGACCTTTGTCTGTCTCGTGACACGATGGATTTTCACCGATTGAAAGATCGCCTTATGACACTAATACGACGGGGGATTAGATCTCACTAAAAAAAAAACAGAGACACTAAAGGGGGGGTGCATTCCTTTCTGCTGCTTGCTGACTCACCACCCAGCAAACACACACACACACACACAAACAGAATCGCGCGTACACAAACACACACACCTGGATAAAGTAAGAATTGCAATCACGATCACGACCCCTCAGAGCCCCTTTCGAGTTCCCTTCCTGCACGATTGCAGCCGCATTGAAGTCTTCTTTTCCCAATCGAGCAGACCACCAACAAGCAGTAACAGCAGCAGCAGCAGCACCAGCAGCAGCCAGGAAGCGTGTGACGTCGACACTTTTACCCAGCCTTTGCTAGAGCGCTTTCCGCGCTGCTGTCCGCGTCGCGTCTGCTCAATGGTCCGCGGACACGCGTTCCGGAGGCTGTATCTGTGCCGATCTCTCTTTCTCTCTGCCTCTCTCTCTCTCTCTCTCTCACTCGCGAGATGAAGGCGACAACAACGTCGAACGACGATGACGGCGACGACGACGACGACCACGACGACGGCAGCCACATATGATGACTACGAGATGATGACGATGATGACCGCGATCGCACGGGGCCGGGGTCTGCGCTGTTGGAGAAGATTGGAGCTGCTGATTGCGGGAGGCGGTATCGTGAGGTGCGCCCCTTACTACTATCACGTCGCTGTGTATCGGTGTCGGTGTCGGTGTGTGTGTGCTATTCCCCCTTAAGCTATTTCCAGCGGCCCAAGACCCCGCTGGTATCGCCACTGGCGAGACGCCATCTCGTTCTGCCTTCCCCGTATATCTATCTGGTAGCTCCGCGACTGGAGCCGGAGCCGGAGCCGGCTGTGCCGGGGAGGCCGTTAGATGACCACCGCAACCACCATCGTCACCACCGCCTTTGGCATTTGCATACGTGTGGAACGAATTCGGTGGTCCAGCAGCCCTCCGCTTCGTTGTTGGAGGCCTTTGTGCCCGGGGAGGACGTCCGGGAAATTGGATTGGATGGAGCCACTAGCCAATGACCCAATTCCTCATTGCTGCTGCTGCTGCCGCTTTAAGACCGGATCGGAACGACAGAAGTAAAGGCGGAGACCACGGAACGCTGGCAATGGTCAGCGTCAACAACTTGTTGCAACTTTCGCGCACAACCTAACCAAAATACACACACACACACGAACGCGCGCACGCCGTATTTGCCTCTGAAAACTCGAGAACAACCGCTCTTCAAAGCAAACACTCCACTTCGCGTATCTAGAGCGATCATGCTGCGTCTACACCGCCCTTGTCCGCGCCCCTTGTCGGGCAGCTTAATGGCTTCGAGGCACGTACGTCGGCCAACTGACCAACGCAGGAATCCGATTACCCTCCCCACACAACGGCAATGGCACTAGCTGTACTTGCTGAGACCTTTTCGCGACCTTTTCTTCCTCGGCGCGATATCGCGATGTAAGCACCACGACACGTCGCCGTTGTCGTCGCCTATCGATTGCTGCTACCTCACATTGACGACTGACCTGCGGTGCGAAACTACACTTTGGCTCTCGCCCCTTCGGTTCCACAACGGTGCGCGATCAGCAGCCAACCTGCTCTGCTCTGCTCTATCTGGCTGGTTGGAGCTAGATTCTGGAGCTGCCTCTGATGAGGCGCGCTGGCGATGGGGCAGAGCGATGCTGCCCTGTGTGTATAATAGGCTGCGTGCGACGATACCTCTCTGTTGTCTGTACACCTCCTAGGAGGTGGCCTAGGTTCGCCTGACGTTCGAAAATGTTGGTGTGGAGTCGTCGCTTGGATCACCCCTTTCCTCCCCCCCCACACCACCCACTGTTCCGCGCGATCTGTTGGGGATGTTTTCAAGCTTTTCCACTCGCGTTATCTCGCTCGCGCTCACGGCGTACGGCCCCCGGTGGAGGAAACGAGTCGTCCGACGAGCTCGTGCTCGGAACTCGAAAACTCGTTTTCGCTGTTGTTGGTGAAGTCGGCCGCGCTCGTATTGGTATGTTGGGTTGCGTACCCTCCTTCCTCACCCCACCAACTCCACCCCCCCCCCCCTTCAATCATCCGCTCAGAAGTTGTCGTTACTCACGGGGGCACCGTTGAACGTTCTCTTGTTCTTTGTGGTGCATGGAGTAGTGGAATCATTAGTTATTTCGACTATAAATTGAAACTAAATTTATATTCTAAACGGGGGATCAGGGCGTATTTCAGTTCTTGGAGTTTCCGGGGGAAAACATAAAGAAAAGATCGTTCCTCGATCGAGCAGACCCATTGCATGCAAGGCGGCATACGAGATCGAGCTCGAATGGAGCCGCACCCCAAGTGACCAAGTCGCGCGTATAAGTCGAATTTAGTATCTGCGTGACTTTAAAAAATTATAAATTCAAAGTAAATTCAAGGGGTTATTTCTGCAAAATAGTACTAGCTGCAATTTGCGTAAATCTTTTGAAAGAAGACTCAATGGAAAGAAAGGAAAAAAGGGGTTGGTGTGA
>NC_064874.1:8844271-8846771 GCF_943734745.1 Anopheles darlingi | reverse complement strand
ATCATGATAATATTCGATTGATGAATGTGCTGTATTCAATAAGTAGATAACTTAGTATGTTCGCGGGATTGCTGGAACAACTTAAATTGAATATACTGACGGAAATGTGTAGTTCGGGTGGAGTGTAGCGCTTATTATGTCCTCCACTGTTTCCGGTACTTGATATTCGAACCTTCGATGCTGCATATCGACTGGGAGCATTGGGAGAAGAATTTTTAGCTAGGCCACCGCTTTTAATTAGATAATTTATCGTATTTTTAACACAAATTTTCACGAAAAAAACGATTTTTTTGTTTATGTTTGACAATTTGCCTTGACACTATTGACAGTTGCCGCCACTGTTATACGCACCTTGGTTTTCGTGTTTGGATATTCTTGTTTAGTGTGCGTGCGTCGTGTGTGTGTGGTAGCAGAAACAGGAGCTGTTCAAGGTGGTCGGTCCGCAATCCGAGGAATCAATCAGAGTAAAGGAATTTACAAATATTTCCCCATTCACAAATCCCCCGCCTGCGCCGTGGAGGGTATACGCGTGTCCTCGGAACGGAACGGAACGGATTGCATTGATCCGGAGTCCTGTGCGTAGTGAGTGAGTGGCCTCTGGTGCAGGAGCGTACAAAAAGGCAAAGGAAATTAGACAGGCATCCGTCGTCCGCGGAAAACCTTCTCCGCGCGTATCCTTCTTGGTTGCCGCGGTACGCTGCTGGTCACTCCGTGGAGTGGAGTTTACGCCTCACCAATCAGTGACCCGTATAGCGACGAATTGTTCTTGCAAGTTCTCCCTCTTCCTCCAGAACCATTTCTCAAGGGCAGCAGCAGGAGGCGAGAGGTGCCCTGCCTGTCCCGTCTTCCGCGTAATCAGGACCGTTGTGTGCGAGTATTCTTGGTGGGGAGAAAATCCAATTTAATTATTCCGTAAGAGGGGCAGGGGTAGGATTAGCATTCTTTGGCCGAAGTGCAGCAAACCGTGAGCATGGCATGTTGTGTTTCGTCGGAGTGTGCAACCGAGAGATAAACAACAACGTAAATCAGCCCAAAAAGGCACCAAAATTCGATTCCTGCTCTTCGACGATTTCAGTGCGAAAAGTGCATATCTTTTGTTGTTGGCTTAGATTTTCCGCATTTTTCTTTTGACTACTTTGTGGCATTCCTGCGACGAATCGATGCATCCAAGTAGTCGCTAGCCTAGAGATTTTCGTACCGTCTGGATTGCACTATCAAAGTAGCCTTAGTTGGTTCTCGCCAAAGAGAATCGCTTGACGACGAAGGCGATGTGCGATGCATGAGATGCGCTCATGCGAAGCCGTTCCCTGTCCGTGCCCTAAACCTCGCCGATACAAACGTCACGAGTCGCGTGTACTCCGAGTTCGTCGTACGTACTCCGTTTTCAGTATTTTCTTTTCTTTTTTCTCTCGCCCTTCCCACACGCGCGTCATCGTCACAGTACGTTTATCAGTGATTCTAGTGAGTCCCCGAGCCGACGACGACCAGAACAACGACGACAAAGACGAGCCACAGCGTCTGATCCTGGCCACACAGCAACGCCAACAGCAGCCAACCCAGAAGGCCCAGCCAGCGGAGCGAAGGGAGGTGGTGTGGTGTGTCGGAATCGAAGAAGAGTTTGGTTCGCTCGTTCGGTTGAAGGCACACACAAGGCTACGCTCCAGCAGCAGGCGTCGATTGTAAAGGCGTCCAGGACTCAGCACTGGTGGTCGGTCGTCGGAGCCGAGTGGTGTGCAGGAGCAGTGCGAACCGAGTTCTAATCCGTCACCAACGACCAGCCCACAAGGGCAAAGGACCTCGCGGAGCAGCCTACCAAACGAAAATGTATAGTAAAATGAATGGATATCCTTCGTCATCCTTTAGATCCAGGTAGGCTAGGATGGTAGAGGGATGCAGAGGACATTCCTCTTCATCAGCTCGCTCGTCGCACGTTTGTGCGCCCGTATGTGTGTGTGTGTGTTTGTGTGTTTATGATGCTACTCCTATGTACTAAATCTGCTTGCATGCAGCCAATTGTGTGATTCTGAGTATCTCGGGTACGAGACGGACCAATCAGTAGCGAGGAGAAGCCAAAATTGAATGAGGCAAGCATGTTTGATGCCTGGATACTGGAATCCTTCTGGTGTGCCGCAGGCTCACATGTGTGTAACACGTGAGTGTGTTCGATGATGACGCACTGGAATCGATAAAAATGATGATCCACTACAAAATAATAATTTTCTCCCGATAATAGTAAGGAAGAGACTGCTGCGCCGGGGGCTCGCATGGTACCGGAGTGGGTTTGTTCTTCGGAAACGCACATCGTTAACGGCGGAACACGTGTGTGGCCCATACTCTGGTGGCGTGTGTACGTGCTCTGTCATGTCGACGTCGTCCTAATGTACCACGTCGTCGTCATCGTCGTCGGACTGGACAGTTGATATCCTGTAGCCTATCCAGTGTGTCACTGAAGTATACAGTGCTAGTACCGCTCAAACATGCTTCCTCGCTCGTTGGCTAT
>NC_064874.1:8836771-8839271 GCF_943734745.1 Anopheles darlingi | reverse complement strand
CCTAAAGTTTATGCCGAAATAGTCATGATCCGGTGTGCGTATCAGTTAAGATAGCAGGAAAAATGCACTGCAACACCTTAAAAACCAACTCATCTATGGTTACGCTTCCGACTAGTAGTAGCAAACGCGCTCAAACCGTAACTGTTGATTCAGCTTTTCATGTAGTCTGTCTGTTCTTGTTCAGTTTCGTAGTACTTCAGGCGCCCTATGCTCGGTAGTATTATGCTCTGTACAGTGTGCTTAAGCTGAGCCTTCCCATGTGTTTCGACCAACATTGGTTTTGGTTTAATTCAATCACTTAACGTTAGCTGTGAAGCAGACTTTACTATGACGCAAATGTAGCTAGACGAATCCAAAAGCACGTTAAAGCGATCGTGTACATTCATACCACAATGCTTTACCTTTTTGTAGTGCGTATCCCGTACGAGCTCTTTCCATACTATACGAAAAACTCAAGAGTGAGCAAATCATCCCCACTTGATGAAGAGAGTGTGTGAGAGAAGGAGAGAGTATGATTTGAATTTTTCGATGGTTTTTTTCTATCCCATTTCGTATTCGATCGTTTTCTATTCCCTCTTCTTGCTACTGCGCGCTACCGTTACTACACACTTCTTGTTCGTGGTGCTGCTGTATGGTGCGAAATCGGAATCTTCCCGACCTGCATTTGACACCAACGGAACAACAGCCGACGGATTGGACTTTAGCCACAGGAGCAAAATCGATTCTTATCCTTACTGATATTTAAGGTACTATTAGAATTTATACCTTTATCGCATAGTGTAGCTCGAGGACGGATGGGTTTTTGTCTATACTGTGCCGCCAAAAGACATCTGCCATCGCGGTCTTCGAAGGTAGGTCGAGTGGTAGACTCGTCCTCCTCGAAGCGATCCTATCTATGGTTGATGCCGGTTAGTATTATGGTTAGTAATGCTAGTACGTCGATGACGCATGGATAAGATTAGAAATTATCAGATAAGATTTTTTATACGAAAATCCCAAAGAAACACACAGAGGAAATTCACGCCTCTATATAGACTGCTGCTGTGGGGTTTGGAGAGGAAGAGAAAAAAAATCTAAAATTCGCTGGGAGGATAAACGTGAGCAAAATCCAAGTGAAAATCACTAGCATCTGTTATCTTTCCGCTAATCTGTAAAATTATCCTGGAATCCATGGAAGCGTTTATATCAAAGCTCTGTATAGAATATGGCAAATTGATAGGAAAGCATAGAAGATTGCAGGCGACGACGACAAGTAGTTGCGCACCTGAGTGAAAAAACGAATGAACTGCCATCAAATGCGGTGTTCTGATAACGGGTGGTTGGGCTCACTTCATGGATTGCCTTTGCTGTGCGCGATGGCCTGGGCCCGATTACTATAGGTATATACAAATAAGTAGGCCTCCAAAACTTTCAAGGTTTCTATAATCATGCATCACAAACTGGAGACCTTTTTCTGCCAAAAAAGGATCTAGTAATCACTATCTATCAAAGCAGCTAAGGAGTTGATCATCAGGAGGAGGATTATTTTCTGGTTTCGATATTCTCTTTGCGGAAGCAATTTTATTATGTTTGGGATATCTAACTTACAGAAAGCATTACTAGTTTAGTAACGTTAAAGGTCGTGTGTGTCGGTCGATCAAGAGTATTTCGTGAGTAGATCAACTGTTAAAGGGTATGCGAGTGATTTTTGTGTGTCTATACTACGTCTGTGAGCTAAGTATTGTATTAGAATGCCTTCTCTAATCCTATATCGAGATATAAGAAGTGTACCAACGTTTTTTCAGTATTGCGAAGCTGTACCCACCATGTGTTTCGCTGTGCAGTTATAGTTCAAAATGGTTTAAAAAAGCGAAATGGCTTATGGTTTAAATTTTGTTTCTTTCATTATCTGTATCCCTGTAACCCCATGTCCAGTACTTCCCTTGCCTAACACAAAAGTCTAACTCACCGAGCTTCAGCGATCATCCTCACAGCTCAGCGCTCACTAATGTTGATTCTTTCTCTCCCTCTTTCGTGGCCACTGTTCATGATGCTGCATACTATTGCTCTGCTATACTATCATACAACCAACTATCCCTGCCTGCAATTTTCCACTGTTTGCTATTGCCATCTTCACATTACCTTAGCACTTCCTCCGCGACAGAATTCGATGAAGTACAGCGATCGATCGAGTGGGCTGCTGCGATCGCACCATTCGTTAATATTCTACTAACTTCGATTAGTGCGAGCTAGATGCTACTAAAAAAATCGCAAAGAGGCGAAAATTCGAGTGAGTGACGGAATTGAGTACGATGATGGAATGCTGGACCTAATGGCACTAGGAATACAGGTTGTAAACAGGTTGATTAGATACGAAATATTATGATTACATGATAACACAAAACGAGCACGGTTACAGGCTTTCGTACCGCACCGTACCGTATCGTAGGCTTCACTCACACGGATCGAGTGAAAAACCGGCGAAGGTCCCGCGCTGTAATTCGTGGAACATCTAGAATAA
>NC_064874.1:8809271-8831771 GCF_943734745.1 Anopheles darlingi | reverse complement strand
GTTCTTCATCATAATCTGCGTCGTTTAGAAGAGAATCCGTTTCCCCTTCCGAACGATCGGCATCGAGTTGGTCGAACTCGTCCCTGGCAAAGTTTGCTAGCTTTTCCTCGTACAGCATACGATCGTTGTATTCAATAGCTTCCTGAAAAAGGGTAAATATCATTCAAAAGGCTCATGGCGTTACGGTCTCGCCAGTAGCCTTACCGGACGCGGTTTGAAAAACTTGGCTGTTATCGCATCGCTTGCTTCGGTTTCGATCGCTTTCAGGGCCACCGGCATGTCAGGATCATCGACGTGAAACAGCAGGTAGCTCATACCGGCCCGGTATGATTCTTCATACTTCCGGACTGTTTCCGAACGAGTACAATAGGGGGTTAGCATAATAGAAATTCGTGATTCTGCCGACGGTCGTATACAGTACCTTGATAGTACGCTTTCTGGAGTGATTGGTAATGGCGCGCGAACAGACTGTCGTAGTACTTCCCACGCACCATGCCCATATGTGCCGTACAGTTACGTTTGCAGTGCAGTGTATTGGTAAAGTGATCTGTGGATGAGACGCGATCGATCAGTACTCGAACACCTCTTCCGTCTAACCAGACCCTAGACTTACTTCCAATGGCCGTAATGAAATCCGGTAAGAACCCATGATCGAATTCTCCTTCGCAGAATGCGCGACATTGGTTTTCGTCGAAGATGAACTGCTTGATCGAACCCTCGAGCTGCTCGATCGCTCGTTCCCAGTTACCTTCCTGCTCGTCAACGATTCCACCGATGAGCAGCTTAACAAATTTCTGAAACCGAAACCACGAGATTGTTCCGATGAGGATGGTTTTTTTTTATGGTTAAGGATGGTTCGAGAGGTTGCTTTAATCTACCTTCTCCTCTAGATCATTGATGCCTTCACGATCAATGCCCGGCTTTTCAATCGCATCATCGAAGCTCTTCCGCATGACACTATCGTCAGGATGCTGCACCAGATAGGTATAGGCTGCAGATGCTGCCATTGTGATGCGATTCGTCTACGCAAATAGGACGAATATATTTATTAGAAACAACCCAACCAGATCTCCGCTAGTTCTTACCCGAATGTAGCAAGAGTACAGATACGGATAGGCCTTCTGCTGTTGAAATATGTCCATGTAGTAACCGTCAAAGTCTTCGCTGAACGGTAGATACCGATAGATCGCATAACGGCGGGCACACTTCGATAGGCAAAGTGTTCGCCGCAGGATGAGCTCATAGTACTGCAGGTTGTCTACGTTGCTACCATGCAGGAAGTCACCCCGATGCTTCACGTTACGCGCCTCATACTCACACTCGATCCGACAGTTTGCAACCGATTCGTAATACGTCCGGTAGCCCTCGACCGCCCGCTCGAGCCAGTACACGCAGTCTTCCCATTCGTTCGTCAGGTAAGCCTGCACCCCCTGCTCGTACTGATCGATAAAGCTGCTGCCATCCTCCGGAATGCCCGCATCGCCGCTCGCAACCATTCCATCTCCGGATGCCGTTGTGCTCTGGGCGTCCTCGGCGTTAGCAGAAGCCGCTTCTTCTGCTTTCGTGCTACCGGCATCGGTGACATCAGATGCTAGGCATCCGGTGTACACGAGCAGCATTAGTGCCGCAACTCCAAGCATCGCACTGTTCCATACCCTCCGCGTACGAACTAGGTCATACATTTTACGATCACGCTCTGAGATGCCGTCTGGAGTAACACGATCACAAGATCTAGAAGAAAGAAAACATTTAGAACGGTACGGAGCGTGTCTCTGCGCGTAGCTTACCATCAGCGATCAAGAAATTCTCAAATTCTTCTTCCCCCCAACAACAGCAGTTTCACACTTTCATTCGAGAATAGCTGCCACGCCAGCAATAAAAATCGTCCAACGGATGTAACTCGACGATCTCGGTTGCTTCTCCGGGTCGATAGCGGGATAGCGCAGCGGCGGTAAGCACGAGCGTTCCAACCAGCGATCGCGATCTTCCAAGACGCACACGCACACATGCCCGTTCGCCGGTTCGTGTACACGATCACGGTGGTGTGAGATGAGCTGGGAGAACGAGCGGACGACACGCACGATCATCGCGTCGATCTGTGCCTCGCGGTTACCTCTTTCGCGATGCTTTCAATTGTTGGTAAATCCATTCCATCGATACCCTTGAAATTCGAGCGTTTGCATGTTCAGCATTTTATAATAGACCGAAATTTTAAACAACCAGAGTTTGGAGTTTGGCGAAAAGATTTTTGACCTTGAAATCGGTTTATGCCATGCCAAAGAGGGCTCTTTCCAAAGAGAACTTTCCTCAGTTTTTCGTAGCTTATTACGTATTACATGCATTTACAATGATCTGGTGATGATCAGACGACGCTTGAGGATCGAAATGTTCATGTGAACTGTGGAAAAGGACAATGGAAATCTATGAATCTATTTTGCGAACCGATACCATTGGTCCTTGAGAAACCATTCGTTCGTTCTTTTCCCCTCAAGTCACACGTGTTCGCTCGGTACACGCACACACCAAGCATTGTGTCGTAACAGCTAGCGTGCTAGCGTGTAGAGCCGTGATCTTGGCAGCCAAGTTGAACTTCCTTTTTCTGTCCAGCGTCAAAGCAAATGAAATCACAACGCAACAGGATTTCCAACGAGAAGCTGAAACAGGAAGCAAACGACAACCGGCACAAACGTTGCCAATATTCCTGCCAAAACTTCCAAACCGAGCAACAGGTTCTGGTAAGAAATCCAAACTCCGATGCAACAACAGAATGCAGTTGGAATCCTCTTCGAGGACAAATTGTCATCATCCCGTTGGAGTTACGTTCCCACCAATAACATTATGCAGTTTAAAACAATAAAATCTTTTCTTTGTCATTGTCGGAAAATCCGTTACCTCCTCGTGTTATTTGCAATCAGCATCATGCGTGCCTGCATGTGTCCGTGCAAAACGCGAGCAAAATTCGAATTCGATTCGGCTTATGATAAGCGCCTGCACCATGCTCCCCCCTTTTGGGACTTGTCGTTGCTTGTCGTTTTTGGGGGTATTGTTTTGGATCTGCAGCTCTTTCGAAGCTACTAATCCGTTCGGTCTCAGGCTTTGTCCGGTGGATCGCGCCTGCTGATTGTGCGAGAATAATAGATTTTCACTCGCAATCACTCCAACAACAGTAGCAGCAGCAGGAGAAGGAGAAGGAGGAGGAGGACTAGTTCTCGGTGAAATGAAGGCCAAAAGGGGTTGAGGGAGGGTGGGAGGGATCTGGTTCGGTTGTGGCGGCGGCGGCCTCCCGCATCTCTCGATCGCGGTCACCTACACCACTGGCGTGTCACAGCAGCAGCATGGATGTGTGGTTCTCGCGAATCGGCAGCAGCGGCATCACATGTGTGCTGTGGTGGTGACCGACCGACCGACCGACCGACCACCGCAATCGTCACCAACCGCATCGGCATCGAAAACAAACCTCGCATCGAGAGTGCTCATCGTAGTAGTCGTCGTCGTCGTCGTCGTTGTCGTCGTCGTTGTCGCCGTCGCGGTGGTGGTCTTCGCCGCCTTCGATTCAACAAATATAAAACTCTTCTGCTTTGCCTCCTCTGCCGTCGTTTGTTCAGTTCTCGGCTCAGCGTTCTGGAGACGCAGCAGGCTCGTAAAAACCCGTGCCGTGTCCGTGTCGCCGTGATGAAAATATAATAATTGTTTATAATTTCGTTTTGCGACTTAGACAGTGCGAGGGTGGGGTGGGTGGTTGGAGAACAAGGGCAGCAAAAAACGTGTGTCAGCTCGCACCGCTACAATTGGTTCGTGGTATGTAGATATTATTAAAATGATCTCTTTCGCTTCGACCAACGCACCTTTCTTTTGCTTGTCCGTGAGTCCGTGAGACTCCCCTAACATGGTAGTGTTTTTGAAGGTTAATAACGTTTAGAATTCAAACATAGCATAAAAATGGAATTTTCATAAAGCAGAGAGCGAGGGGATTTGTATTTTAACTGTTTGCTCAGACGAAAAACACCAGAAGAAGAGCATTTCAGTAAGTGTTTTTGGGGGAATGCACCGCAAAGTGCATTCGTGTCTGCCAGCAGTCGGCCATTGACGAAAAATTGAGAGCAAAAAAGCAGAAAAAAGAAGCGATTTTGTCGTGTCTTTTCTTGTGGTGTCCCCGTCGTCGTCGTCGTCGCATATCATCGCGATGTTGTTATTGTTCTCACTCTTTCACTCTCACTCTCAACTCCCGTTCGTTCGCACACAACGCTACCGCGGCTGCATCGTTCGTACGCATGGGTTAGTAGTAGGCCACAATCACTCTCGCCTGCGATTTGGGGGGTAAAGAAGACGCGACCTTGAATGTGATTGTTGGGCGAAAAAAATGTGAATTAAAGTTAAAGCGTAACAACGTGTACCAGGTACGGGAATGTCGCTTCACCAGTGGTCAACCCGTTGGACTCGCGACCACTTCTCTTTAGTGGCAGCATTTTTCCATCGAAAAAAGTATTTTTTTCATGTGGCAAAAAGATCTCGGTGTACGACGAATAGTAGTGCACACAGCGCGCTTCCTTGTCTTTTTCGGCAGTAGTAGTCCGATCGGGCGGTGTTAGTAGTAGTAGCAGTAGTAGTAGTAGCAGCAGTAGTCGTCGTAACCGCTCTGTGTTGGATGCGAAAATCCACGGCGACGACACAACACAAGCATAAGTAGCATAGGTTAGTGCGTGCGTGGTAGAGCGTTGTTCGTCGATGCTACTAACACCATACTGGCTCTTCGGAAACCTTCGCCGAACCGCGGTCTCGTGAGGCGCACGAGTGTGCTCCTCGGGCAGCAGGTGGTGCGTGATGCGAGAATGAGATGTACTAGAAGGCTTGGTTGGAAAGTCGTCGGGGTTAGAGCGGCTGTATATTGTGGAGAAATTAAAAAAATAATTATAGTGTAGGGAAGAGGGGACTTCCATTGTCTGGTTGTAGAAGACTTTCATCCCGCCTACTAGATGCAGCCAGCTGAAATCGAGTGTAGCGTATGCGATCGTCGTATGTGTGATCACATAACCACCGGAAAATTATGAAACTATAGGAATTTTATTCGTTTTTTTTTCAAATTCTAAAATAGGAGAGTCCTCGTGCAACATGTTTCAAAATCACTACGAGAAGCCCTCCATGTTTACCGGGACCGACATGGCCTTTCCTGGTGTTGGTGGTGGGACATTCTACAAAACTACAGCCAACAATATCAGCAACAACAATAGTTGGCATTATACCGACGGCGCTGTGGTCGCTACCATCGTTCCACAAGATGGCCTCCCGATGGATTCATGCTCCAAAGATCTGCTGCTAGTCAATGCTAATGATACCTCGTACCAACAATACGCAACAGCACAGGAAACGATCGAGACACAGGCCATGGAACAAGATGCTGTCCAGGAGGACACAGAAACACCCAAACCACCAACTGTGGTCACGTCACCTGCCGTCGTTCCGTCACGACCCATGAATGCGTTCCTGATATTCTGCAAGAAGCATCGCCGGATTGTAAGCGAACACTTTCCGAAGAAGGAGAACCGGTATGTGTCTGTTGTGGACAACACTTGCTCCAATGACGATTCCTTATTGTTTAATGCTTAATCTTCCTATCTTTACTCCTTAGATATCACACGAAGGTGCTGGGAGAATGGTGGAAGCAGCTGAGCAAGGAGGAAAAGGAACCTTATGAATCCCTGGCCCGTGAGGTAGATCGCAAAGGAAATGCTGCACAGTTGCATTAACTAACGAATTAACGAACTATCATACTATTGCAGCACAAGGCCGAGCTCTATGAGGCCGGATATCGTTGGTCCAGACAAGGATTGGAGGTAGTAGTTCCGTCATCGGATGCACAAATGAACCCAGTACAAACCAATGGTGTTGATGAGACAACACCGGAGATACGCGTACCTGAGGAAAGCAACGATACGGATGACGGAAACATGGAAGCGGCTAGATCGCTACTCGCCCTGTACAACAGCAACAACCAAGAGGAAGAAATACCAGCACAACCGATGACAGAGTTCAAGCTGGCCGACGAAACACAGATGGGGGCCTTGAGCACCTTGCTCACGATGGGCAGTGGGATCAGCGCCCAACAACAGCCGGTCACCGGTAAGTGACAATGCCAACGGATCACAACTAGGACATCCATATACTAAGAGCTTCTTGTGTTCTTTTTTTTTTAAACAGACGGCGCTGCCAATCTGGCGAAAGGACAAACCAAGCAAATCGTTGATAACCCCTGTGATATGGCAAGCGATCTGGTGGAACCGTATCAAAACATGCGGCAACATTATCTCTCCCAGACCACCCGATCGGATCCGTCATTGGCCAATGGTGGACAATCGAACGGAGTGGTCTACAGTCGTGCACCGCGCAAAGTAAAGGGTAAACTTTATGAACAGTACAAACAATCGCAGCAGCTACAGGCAATGCAAGCACGTAGACCGTCGCGATCACCACCGTCGTCGACCGTTACTACTGCGGAAATCACACCAAACTTTTCCACGCAGACCTTTGTTGCACCGAAAAGTCCCACTAAGATTCCACAAGCCTCTGGTGGCGTAACTCGCCGCGAAACAGTACCCACTGCTTACGAGATAGCCCGGTATGGGCGTGCGGTGCAGGAGTTGGACCAAAAAATTAAGGATCTGCTCCCGAAACGGTTGGAAGATTATCTTGCTAAGAAGGTTGTCAGCAAGCGAAACCGACTCCGTCACGGTAGGTACTTTAGGAGCAGGTTGCTCGACCGTGGTCATCGCGTTACTGATTGGTTTCTGCTTTTACCATTAGGTTCGACAAATGAGAAGAAACCGAGGGCAACGTTCCTGCAGCGAAGCAACCATCAATCGGCACTGTCAGCTCCGGTCGAAGTGACCGCCATACCATCCTTTGCCGCCATCGAGCCTGTCGACTTTGGCGAACCGCCAAAGATTAGCGGTTGTCGCAAGCGGAAGGGGCTAAAGGAACACATCGTCCGTATCAACAGTATTCAGTAGAGTGTATTTGTGCTGTGGTGCTGCCCGGCGCATCTACACGCTCTAGGGGAGTGCTGCAGTAAACCGTCGCAACAGAGTGCGCCTATGTGAGCCGCGATACCGTAATCATAGGTTTAAGTACCGTAGGTTTTTACTTTATTTTATTTATTTTGTTTTTTTTTGTTTTTCTGAGAACCGAATATCCTTTTCGGTCTCCTTTGTTCCTCTACCCTGCACTGATTCTGTTCTTTACGATAGACGCCAGTAAGTTAATTTATGTTTTGTTTTGTTTTGTTTTTTCGATTATAAAACGTTAAATATTCTTGAAAGCAGCGAAAGACTTGGTAAACTATTGTGGCTGTTTGAATCAGGTGTTGCAGTCTATTCTCGCAATGGTCACTGTTTGTGATTCGGCAGATAGTAGTGTTAGGCGTTTAGTATTTAGTCGATTTGCTTTTTGTACTGTTTTAATTGTGTTTTACTTTGATTACGTTGAGACGAGAAAGGGAGGAAGAGAGATATACAGAGAGGGAGAAAGAAAGAGAGAGAGAAAGGGAGAGATAAAGAGAGAACAGAAGGCGAATTCAACAGTCCTAGTCCAAGTGTTCTCGAGTCATTTTCACCGTAAAAGAATACCTCGAGTAGCTGTGCTGTGTTGCTAAGTTCGTTTGTGCTTGCTTTGATTTATGATTTGCTTTAGTTTGTCTTTTTACGGGTAATTTGCAGTCCATACAGTGCGCCACTGCATCGATAGGAATTCCTTCCATGTGCCGTAAGAGAAAGCATCGCTTATTCCGGTATAGCTTATTTAACGCTAGCTACTATCTGCTTCTGTTTCTACTGCACTTCGCTATACGTAATTTCTATTCACTATCATATATTAAATTTGTCTTTTCCTTCTTGTAAAATCGAGAAAAAATACGCGACGGAGGAGAACATTTGCGTACAGTGACCGTAAGAAATTTTTTGTAACTTTAATTTTTGTCCTCTTCCGTTTATTGTGCGTGCACTCCAATACATCACTCTCTAGCAACTTGCCCGGTTTATACTTTTCAATTAATCTACGGCAATTATTAATGGTTTTGCTTTTAATTTACTTCTGCGAAGCCAACTCCCAAAGAACGATGAACTCTTCTCTTTCTTTCCTATTTAGCATTATCGCATGGAATCGTTAGTAATACGGTACGATCCGTGCAAAGTAGGATGGCAAGTTTTTGAATAATGACAAGTAAATCTTATTGAACGTTTTCTCAGCGCAAAAAGTAGTATTGTTTTCCTAGAATATACATTTGACAAACAAACAAACAAACAGAAAAAAAACGAGCGAAGAAAGTCTCTGTGGGCTTTGTAAATGTGTCACTAGTGCCTCGAAGGGAACAGAGAAAGTGATTGATTTTGTAGCGAATTAGGAATCTGTCGGGCCAGCAGCCGCCCACTGGTAGAGGCTGCGGTGCGCGGTATAAGCAGGAGAAGAATGTGGACCAAGTTGAATTGATGAACATGGAATCTAAAACCAATCAAATATATCCCAGGCAGGCACGTGGTTTCGAACATTTTATAGCGATAAATGAGATGCTTTGGCCCTGATAAGTCGAAGCCCTTTTTTCATTCCCTTTTTTTTATTTCTATCAACATTGTCGCCGATGAATGAAGAATAAAATTTATATTTGGCTAATCATAAATGTTACCGGCGGTGATAAGTGCGGGGGTTTTATTGATGCGCGGGAGTTGATTGCTCTGTGTTCACCGAGAAGGAGTCCGAAAGGCGAAGATATCACGTAGAAGTAAACGCCGTAAGTAACCAAGTAAGCTGCGACCGGGAATTTATCGTTTGAACAGTTTTTTGGGCAGAGCGCCTTTGCCTTTCGCTGGAGTGCTTTTCATTCGAGCGATAATTCCTTTTTTTCCTGTTTTTTGTTACGTTCCTTGGGTCAAAATTGCGTCCCTTGAAGTGGAGAGAGAAGGTATGGACAATGAACAGTGGCCAAGTAGTGAAGACGGATCATCTAGTGCGTTGCTGTCGTCGTTCGAATCGTCGGAGTTCACAACCCCGAAGCGGTGCATCAGCCAGCCAACCATGCACGCGTTGCACGATATGCGGCTCAGCGAAACACTGTGCGATGCATCGATCGTCTTCCCCGACGAACGGCACGAGATGCGGGTGCATCGGGTCATTCTGAGCTCCTGCAGTGAGTATTTCCGGTAGGTCATTGATTTCCACGTTGAATCTAGTCATGATTGTAATGAGATAATTCTGCATATCCCACGGTAGAATACTCTTTACGACGGCACTGCCCAGCGATAAGCACACCGTGTCCATCCCGGGCATCGAGCGCTCGGCCATGGTCGAGGTGATCCAGTACGCGTACCTCCGCCAGTGCGATCTCAACGAGCGCAACGTGTATGAGGTGTATGCGGCCGCCGACTTCCTCATCATTCGCAGCCTCACGAGCTACTGTGCCCGCTTTCTGGTGGATCGCTTACGGCCGGATAACTGCGTCAAGATCATGTTGTTCGGCAGGTAATCGGAAGTCCTGCTCCTTAAAGCGACAACATTGACCCGCCCCCTTTTTGCTAGGCAACGGCTTGCTGAGTTAGTGTACGAGTCGGCCAAGCTGTTCATAATGAAGCACTTCATGAAGCTGATCAGCTCGCATGCCGACGCACTGCTGCAGTTGCCCGTGGACGACGTTTGTCTGCTGCTGGCGGACGAACAGCTGAACGTGCGAGATGAGAGCACGGTCTGGGAGTTTGCCGTACGGTGGATCGACCGGGATCCGGCCAACCGTGCCCAGCATGTGCTACGTTTAATGAAAACCGTCCGTTTGGGGCTACTCAACACAGAGGTAAGGGCAGTGGGCAACGCTACCGTCCCCTAAGACTAGGCTCGTTTACTACCTCGGTACTTCGTTTGCAGTACTTCCTGGAGAACGTGAAGGAAAACCCGTACGTACTGGCGGCCGAGGACACCAAATCGCTCATCATCGAGTCGCTCACATTCCTGTACGACCTGGAGATGATCAGCACAAAGGGCATTAAGGAGGTAAGGGGGTTTTGGGGGAGGTGTGGGCTTGAGTGATCCGAGGGCCTAATCCGAGATACCATTAGTGTCACGCTGCCCTTGAACATCGTCGAGGTAGCCGTGCTCGTCATGCATCGTCTCTTCCATTCTCTCTTTTCATCGTCGCCGTCTTTCTGTCTGATGTCGTCTTGCCAGATGAAAACACCTGCCATCGGGTTGCCCCGGTTACCGCACGAGGTGATCTTCACCGTGGGCGGATGGAGCGAAGGGCTACCGCAGTCGATCATCGAAACGTACGACACGCGCGCCGACCGTTGGGTGCGAATCCGTAACGAAGATCCACACGGTCCCCGGGCTTACTATGGGGCGGCCTTCATCGGGACGCAGCTCTACTGCATCGGTGGCTACGACGGTGTCGAACATTTCCACACGTGCCGTCGCTTCGATATGGTCCACAAAGTGTGGCATGAGGTGCGCTGCGCTGCGCCAAGAGATGAGATAGATAGGGCCTCCGCCGCTCACACTGGTTCAACATCCGGTCTACCCGCTCGTTTCCTTCATTACAGATCGCTCCGATGCACTTCCGGCGGTGCTACGTAAGTGTGGTAGCCTTGGATGGGTTGCTGTACGCCATGGGTGGCTTTGATGGTAATACCCGGCACAACACGGTCGAGCGGTACAATCCACACACCAACCAGTGGACGCTGGTGGCCACGATGAACTCGATGCGGTCGGATGCGGATGCGTGCGTCCTCGAGGGACTGATCTACATCACCGGTGGTTTCGATGGGCACGAGTGTCTCGCGACGGTAGAATCGTACGATCCGCGGACGAACCAGTGGTCACTGTTGCCCCAGATGCTCTCACGTCGTTCCGGTGTTTCCTGTGCCGCGCTGGATGGTTCCGTTTATGTCGTTGGTGGTTTTAATGGGTTGACGCGGTTGGATACGTGCGAACGGTATGATCCGATCGTTCGGCAGTGGACCGCTTGTCCTAGCATGTACCATCGAAGGAGTAACTTCGGGTTGGAGACGATCGATGGGATGTTGTTTGCGATCGGTGGCTACGATGGGGTCAGTGCGACCGCTTATGTCGAGTGTTACTCACCCAAGTCGGAGGAATGGTACGAGGCGACCGATCTAGGTCGGTTGCGATCCGCCTTCCGTGCCGTTACCGTGTCCGATCTACCGAACGTGCGTGACTATCTGCATGCCAACAAGGAGAACCTGCTGAATGAGCTGTACCAGAACCGAAGGGCCGTTTTGACTGGCGAACGAATTGACGAGGAGGTAGAGGAGGAAGATCAAGAGCAGCAGCAAGAGGACGAGGAGCCGGAAGCCGGTTCGGATACGGCTAGCTCATCCGAGGACGTTGATTAAGTTGCGCGTCGTGAGGCCGCAGGGTTTAGCTCACAAAATCGTGACACGCGCTCGCTGGTGTACGGACCAAAAGAGAGATCCAAATTGGCAGAGTGATATATAAATTTTAAAAAGTATTATCGCATCGAATTCGATGACTTTTGCTAGCTCTATCAGCTCGATCGATCTGTCGATCGGAGCGGGGGGCACAGGTGCGGGTTATTGATTGATTGGCATTTCGCGGCATTCGCGCCGCTCCTAATGATTTCGATGCTGGCCTTAATCACAACGATTAATCGTTGAAAAGGAATACTCTAATCGTGTAATCCCCCACGCGTTAGGACCGCTGATTGGGCCGCACGGCCTTAGTGGCCTCAGGATAACGTCGAACGAAGTTTCACGCAACCGCCCTACTCTGCAGCGAACGAACCGGGCAATGACGGTGCCATTAATCTTCTTCGATCGCGCCTTGATGGATAAAACATACACGAAACTGCCATCGAGGGGGTCCCAGAGAGGCATTTCACTTTTTTGCGGTTTCGCTGGTTTTGGCGCAAAGCTTAGACAGGGAGAGAGAGAGAGAGCTTGTTAACGGAGTTCGAGGGTTCGAAATCTCGATCGATTTCGGTTGTTGGTGGCCATTTCGCGCTGCTAGTGGTGCGGTGTCATAACGCAGCAGCGGGTCGGCATATATCGGAGCGTTTGACCACATATTTTGACACCTTGCCGCCCGTCACAGTCGCTGCGCGGCAACATTTTCACCACGGCCATCTGGCCGTCTGATGAAAAAGCGGATCAAATTTCGGAATGCCGCTTGCCGGCCTGTTTAATACAAACGTTAGGGCAAAGAGTTTAGGATGGAGCAAGAACCTGAAGCCACGAATGCCTCGGATAACTAAGTTGCGAGCGAATCGGTTGCAATCGTGGCATGCCTTCGCCAGAGAGCGCCAATCGGATCGAATGGCTAGCTTTAGATGCAGGTCTTATTCTCCAATTTCCAGATTGTGTCACGAGGTCGTCACGTTACATGAACCGAACTTTAGCACACCGACCTTGGAAGATGTAGAAGAGCGAACACCAGGGAACTCAACTAAACGCGCGATCGCCAATCGAAACGTTCATTGCACTGGCCAACGGGTTGCGGCTGCATATGCGGATGTTTACCGACCGAGCATGCCCGAGATGGAACTGTAATGAGATGGAATTAGTTGACTCTTGGCGATTAAATTCAAACACTGCTTGCGCTCGTCATCGTGAAACGTGCCTCTATGTCTGGACTAGGCTGTCTCGAACACAGCCAACACTACTACCGGCCGATCCGATCGGATCGCTCGTAATTGATGCTTGAGCGCAGTCCGGTTGAGGTCGTGATTCGAAGGGACGGAGGTTTATGGGGAATTTCTAATTACTTCCTGGCGTATTGCTACATTGCTGTCGGAACGTGACTGTTGTATTTCGGAGCGACCGTTCTATCGCGCGAAGGAGCGACGGTCGCAGTGGCGTTTGCGTGCCAACGCGATCACCTTACCTACGATCACCACCGAGCGGAGCAATTTTTCTTTCGAGAATAAGATTCGGCGGAGCGGGTCGTACCATCCAGTACTTGCCGGCCTCTGCGGAATCTTTGGATCCAGGCGGAGCGGGTCACACCATCCAGTGCTTGCCGGTCTCCACGGGATCCTTCCTCTTGATCAGCAGAATCAGTTCGGCGGAGCGGGTCACACCATCCAGTGATTGCCGGTCTCCACGGAACCTTTGAATCCAGGCGGAGCAGGTCACACCGTCCAGTGATTGCTGGTCTCCACGGGATCCTTCCTTTTGATCAACTACAGAAGAACTACTCTCGAAGTGATCTCAAGTGAAAGTGATAATTTTATTCAGAATTTTCGTCGCTTTTATACAGATTTGGTACCCTTTACCGAATTGGTAAGAGCGAGACAGAATGTCTTGAACAATTCTTCAAAGTTGCAATTCGTCACTTAGTGCTATTCTTGAACGAAATATGAACTCGATCGCGAACGTTGTTTATGCTGGAACTCGCTCGTGAACGTTTGTTTATCCTATGCTGGAACGTTTACCTTATGCTGCCCTATAGTCGCGCTGCATGTGCACGACACTTTCTGGCCACTATTGGAATTAGTACATTTTATTCATTTTGTTCCTAAGCTGGTTTTGTGTTACGCGTTCGTAACACCGCCCTTCGTAAAACATTCTGTTTTACCTAATCTGAACGCGTGTGATTATAGCTAAATATTAAGGAAAGAGAAAAGGCAAACAATTGTGTTCGGCGGGTCGCAACTGATTGCTCGATGCTGAAGCCGAACCGATGCGTTGCTAGATGCTGGTGTTGACACTTGTACGTTCGGGTTACGCTGCGTTTCGGTGCCGAAGTTGATGTCGTCTTGTAATCGTCATCCATCATGTTAGTTATCCGTTGCGTTCAAGGGTGGATAAATAGGATTCTTGCGAAACTGCACGGGCGACGCTGCCGAATCGTCGTTATCGCCTTGGCTTAGTATCTCGTTGCTGGACCTTTGTTGCATATGTTTTCCGCCGTTCAAATTTCGTTTGAATTCGAACGGTCGTTTTACCAATACCGTTTCTCCTTTTGGAGGTGAACCGTCCTTGCAGGTTCGGGTACTTTGATTACTTTGTGAACCGTCCTTGCAGGTTCTAGTAGCGTTGTCTTCTGTGATGACGAGTTTGTTCCTTGCTGAATCCGCAAGAATCGATGCCCTGTGGTTCTGCTCCGGTCAACTATCACACACTGACACTTGGTGCCTTTTGGCAATATCTCACTGTGGCGACGGTCGAGATGTGGGTTTTTAGACGAGCACAATCCGGTGTACACTGCGTTTACCCGAATCGGTGATATTTCACACACAGTTGTATTACTTTGATACAGTCTGGCCGTCGGTTATCTCGTGCGGTACGATTCTTTTTTTTTTCTTTTTTAAGATTTCCTGCACCGGTGAAACTGCTCTTCACTCCGGAACCGTATATTTACGGGTTGGCATTCTATTGATGCCTTCCGAACACTTGATATAACTTATAACGATAACTTGCTGTTCTTACTGACGACAGCACGTCAATCGCGGGTTCGATTTAGAAATTACCACGCACGCGGTGTGTAATTCCTCTCTGGAGCCACCATGTTGTATTTCGGAGCGACCGTTCTATCGCGCGAAGGAGCGACGGTCGCAGTAGCGTTTGCGTGCCAACGCGATCACCTTACCTACGATCACCACCGAGCGGAGCAATTTTTCTTTCGAGAATAAGATTCGGCGGAGCGGGTCGTACCATCCAGTACTTGCCGGCCTCTGCGGAATCTTTGGATCCAGGCGGAGCGGGTCACACCATCCAGTGCTTGCCGGTCTCCACGGGATCCCTCCTCTTGATCAGCAGAATCAGTTCGGCGGATCGGGTCACACCATCCAGTGATTGCCGGTCTCCACGGAACCTTTGAATCCAGGCGGAGCAGGTCACACCGTCCAGTGATTGCTGGTCTCCACGGGATCCTTCCTTTTGATCAACTACAGAAGAACTACTCTCGAAGTGATCTCAAGTGAAAGTGATAATTTTATTCAGAATTTTCGTCGCTTTTATACAGATTTGGTACCCTTTACCGAATTGGTAAGAGCGAGACAGAATGTCTTGAACAATTCTTCAAAGTTGCAATTCGTCACTTAGTGCTATTCTTGAACGAAATATGAACTCGATCGCGAACGTTGTTTATGCTGGAACTCGCTCGTGAACGTTTGTTTATCCTATGCTGGAACGTTTACCTTATGCTGCCCTATAGTCGCGCTGCATGTGCACGACACTTTCTGGCCACTATTGGAATTAGTACATTTTATTCATTTTGTTCCTAAGCTGGTTTTGTGTTACGCGTTCGTAACAGTGACCCTCACAGTATGTCAGCGGGCAAGGTCAGTTAATTGAACTCAACGCTTCTCTGATTAGATCATTACGTTGCAGCGTTGCAAGTTTGGGAAAGGGTTGTCCATCGTGACCATCGACGTGAAGAAGAAAGTGTGAATGCTGAGGGTACTCTCGGCATTGAGTACGCCCTTAACCACAACAACATAGTGCCGACCAGCAGTGTAGTGCCCTTTACCGGTGGCCGACTTCAAGGGTATCCATCCGCAGAACCTGTCAGGCACTGCCGCAGTGAAGGTTAATCAACCACTTTTGGGGTCATAACTAGAAGAGCCATCGAGGGTAAGAGAATCGTTGGTGAGAAAGGACTTACTGTTCCTGCTATCTGGGGTCTTTCGAAAGGACTTTCAATTTCCAGTGTCAGTGTCAGAGTCCGAGCGTTCTTGATAGACCTGCAAAAAGAGAAATGTGAAATGCATCCACCCCGGAACCAACTACAACTGAGCCTATATGACAACTCTCGTAACAGTCTGGTACGCACGTAATGTTGTCGTAGGAACACAACATGCGCCACAGGTGAGTCCGGTGAGGGGTAAAGAAGTCTAGATTTAAATCCTAAATAGCGGTGTTCCGGTGAGACCTTCGCCTGGTGTGTTGCCGTCCTCCAAAGCAGCGTGTGTGTGTGTACGGGCACGCGCGCTATGTTTTCTCTTTCGCTTCGTCCGGTCCGAACCGGGGACCTGCGGGGTGTGTAGATAATATAAACATTCCGACTTTGTCCGCTTGTCCGCTTATCATCGGCGAAGTTGGAAACCGACGCCGATTCCGCGTCCAGCAAACCTTCGCGAGCTCTCGCGTGGAAGCGAAGTCGCACGTTTCTAGGGGTGGGGTGGGCGATTGAGAGTGTCGCGAGAGTGCCGTGGTGAGGCCGAGATCATCACCGAGCTGGTGATCGTAGCGGACAGATCAGGCGGCAGCGGCAGCGTCGGCCACTCACAACCCGTTGAAACGTGCGCGTGGACGGACGGTTTCACGGATTTGTCTTCCCCATATCGAGACGTAGCAGTAGCTCACTTCTTATTGTCGTCCGGATTCCGGTGGACCAGCAGTCCCGTCTTGTGACTACTTCGCGCAGTTCAGTGTAGTGCAATAAGTGGTATTGAGGTGCCATTCCGTGCCAAAAAGGTGCCAAAAGGTGTAAAGTGTCCCCAGTGGTTGCGCGAAACGTCTCCAACTGCAGGTGGATTCAGCAGCAGAAGCACCAGAAACAGAAGAAGCAACAGGAGAAGCATCAGTAGAGCAGGTGATAGAGAGCAGTTCCGTTGGCGCGCACGAGCGAGTTTGTTATTTAGCGACCTGTGCTCCTTTGGTTCGGTCCGGTTATTTGTTGAGCAAATTAGATAACCACCCAAATTCCGATATATGTAACTGCCCGGGATATAGGTATCCGTAGTAGGAAGCGGTGTAGTACCAAAAGCGCCGATACAGGAAACGTATTTAGTCTTTCTTGGAGTTGGCTGGCCGTTGCTTGAGAAACTTGGTGTGGTATAACGTGTTTTGCGCGACTGAAATGCAATAAACCAGGCAGGGGGGCGGCCACATTAGCCTCACGCTGTCCACGCAGCTTTAGCTTCCTGCTGGACGGGACGGCTGGACACGGGACGAGACACCAGCTGTGTTTGAGGTCATGGCGGTCGTCATACTGCATGCCGTGCAAGACACGCCACGAATGCATTTCTTAAAGCAAATCCTTTGTTTGTTGCACTCGCCGTAGGCCAGAGATCACGATGTAGCCGCTGTTGCTGTAGCTGTTGCTGCTGTTGCTGCTGCGGTTATTCAATCGAATGCTTAGCCCGTTTCGGAACGGTGCAAGATATTGCGTTTCCTGCGCTAGCTAACGGCTAACGGCCTCTCTCGTCGGCCACCAACAGATTTCTCTTCGTCGTTTTGCCGTTGGGGATGGTCCGCTGGAGGCTGCTGCCTCTGGGGAGCACACGAAACTAGCTAGTCGCGGTACAGGTTGATACCTTCACTTTGCGGAAACTAGTCACGCGGTGGCGCGCGCGCTCACCCCCCGGCCGATGGACAGAGCAAACGTTACTTTCCTGCATTTCCTCGGTGGTCGCTTACGGTGCCGTTTGCTGGGTGGTGGGTGATAGTGAGACCGTGTAGCGAGCGAGAAAAAAAAATCATCATCAAAACAACGGCGATCGGAGTATATGGGGCTAGCCCGGAAAACAGGCGGCCAATGAAAGGGGTTGGGGGAAAACCGATGGTTCGTTTGCCCCGCTGGACAATCCGTGGCGAAAGGGAGTCCAATCACATCGAGGTAGGCGGCGTACTATGAATGTGATTACTAGTAGCTAGTACGACTACAACTGCTATGTTTGATTTGTGCTACATTGTTGCTTTTTTACTGTAATCACTAGCGGCAATAGCAAACAGTTTCAAATATCGTTTTTTGTCTCTTCCATTAGCGCCATGTTGACGCAAGTGATCATGCATCTGGTCACTCTGGCCAGAGAAGCAGGTGCTAATCGGTAGCAAGAAGGTCGCTCAAGTACGCCTTACCATAGCCTACTCTATAGCCGCTACCGGGACTGGAAGACTGAATTACTTTGACATTTCTCATGTCGCGGCTTCCTTGGACTGTTTGTATTACGAAGTTGCAGATGTGATCTGCATCCATCTGAACTCAGATACTGGCCGGCCTTTCCCAGGGCTTAAAACGCAACCGTGGGTTGGGTGGACGTTATCTAACACACATGCAGAGAGCGTACTAGGATAGGTCATAAAACCTGTAATGGCAGGTACATAGCTCGTTAGCTAACTGCAACCTAACTGTACCATTGCAGCTGATTGCTTTGCGGGAGTCTGCCGTTAATGGTTAGTACCACCCCCTCTCTCTACCAGAGTGGACCATCGTATGTGCGTGTGTGTGTGTGATTTAGGAAGAAAGAAAGTTAACTCCTCGTTTTACCAACGCTTTTCGCTAAACAGACCCCGCTGGGATCGTTATAAAGTTACGGCGCGTATCTCACCGAATGATGCTATGATGAATGAAGTGACGAACTTTTGGGAAACGGAGCTCAACACAGCAAATGTTACGTCCGCAGCTAGTTAGCTAGCACTATTATCACAGATTCATCTTTCGTTTAATTACCGCCACACACCTTGAGCTGGCTTATGAATATGCCGTTCGGTCGAAATGGCGGAAGAGTGCTGGAGTCGCAAAACTAAGTGCCATTTCTTGTCTGAGGCATATGTCACAACCCGTAATCGGGATCCTGCTGCGTCGTTATGCAAAAATTTAAAATTCATTAAACACATAAAAAAAAATCCAATCAAATCCACCAAACTACAAGACAAGACATTGATTAACGCGTGACCTGATATATGGACGCAACAGTCGCAATCGCAGCGTCTGTCGTCTGTCGTCTGTCGTTTGGCGTTCCGGGCATCATGCTATCGACCTCTCCTCTGACCGTCGGCGACGACGTCACCGCAAACCGGCGTCCTTGGTGGGTTTTATGTGTGGTGATTTTTTGTCTGGAATTTGATGTATCCCACGAAACCGATAGCTAGTATAGCTGCTGGCTGCTAGGCCACTTCGTCCTAAACTATTACTAGTCTGCGTGACCTTCGAGGTCGAGGTGTCACTAATCACTACTTTCGTCATCTCGCTTGGAGGTTGAACCGGTGACAGGCACTACGCTTCCTCTCGAATGCATTTTGCCCTTGCCCGAAAGCTCGCCGAAGCGTGAAGCTGCGGGTTAGTATTGACTAGCTTAACTAACCTCTATCCCATCGCCTTGCTCGCGGCTATTTTGGGCCGTCGGAGATTGCCATCTGCTGCTACCAAACACTCTGCCACTGAGCCAGTTCGTTCGTGAGAGGTTCAGCATGATGCAAAGATAACGCACCGCCATCACCTATCTGCACGGTCGGGCATGATTGATGGTGCGAGTCCCAAGGGGAAGCGTGACGAAACTCCTGCGTCGCATGGTCCGCGGCAACCTTTCTTTCTCTTTTTACCGGCCAATCTATAGCCGGCGAACACACATTAATGACTATTTTTGGGGAGGGGGAAGAAAACGAACGCAGAAGCTGAAAACTATGCTACCGTTTGATTGGATTTCGTTCGTTTCGTGGGTGCGAGCCTGCGAACTAGTGGGAAACACGACATAACAATAGGCCAAACAGTTGGTAAAAAGTTGGCAAGCGTGTTGCCAAACGTCAATCTTCACTCTGCGATCCGTTACGTTGCTTCCCACCCAGAAAAGGGTAACACACCAAAACGGTGATGCTGCAGGATGGTGGTCACGGTGTTCGACTACTCTCTGTCAATAGTCTCAAGTGGTTGGCACCTCCGGCGGCCAGTCTGCACCGTACCCCGTACTACTTAGCCCGTACTGTTTGTGTTCTTTTCCACTCAGCAGCCGGGCAAATCCGGGCGCGGTGATTCCGAGTGGCCTCACGGAGAGTGATGTGTTTGCTAAATGTGTGCCTACCGCGTAGTCGTCAGTGCTCGGAATTTGGCAATCATCTCGTCTCAGGTCAGATTTGCTGTTTTAATGGTCTTGCCACTATTCCGATTCGGATAAGCGACAGGAATACACGACATCGTGAAGAAATGCCATGGGTTCAAACACGGTAATGGTTCCGAATTGCCTCATCAACAAACAAGCAGACACTGCAGCACTGCTGATGGCTACGCAGGGTCATTTAGGTCAGGTCGATGGACGGCATTAATTTGTGGGATTATTCGCGTGACACAGTCACAGCGGAATTGCTGATTGGGTTTTTGTTGTTTTTCGTTATTGTAGAGTAAAATATTGTAATTAATTGCACGGCAGATTCTCGTGTTGTATTTTGTAGTCAGTTCATTAGCAGTAGTGTGATAGTGTACCAAATAAGATAATCTATCAGCATTGCATTAAAATTGTGTGGCTTCTAGTTTCTTCTTCACGAATATATCGTTCAAGGCACGAACGTGTTTGGAAACATATTTCAAAGACATGTTTTATGGCTTCACAAGATGACCTTTTGTTTGCCCATCATCTTCATCCAATGCTTGCTCAGACCTATGCCTGTAACGCTTCCGCTGATATCTGTTTTCAATTTGCATAAGCTGTTGAAGCCAAAGTTCTTCAAGGTCTTTGTAAAAAGTTCTTATTTGACGTTGGTCGTTTAGAATCTCTGTTGAGTGGTGCAATCAGTCTTGCGGGAATATTTAGAGAGAATTTGTTGTCCTGTAGCTATCTATAGCTCGAAGCTGAGAACTATAAAACCATATTTGCTCAACCACTATGCAGACTGCTAGACAACTAGATGCCTTGTAGTTAGGCCGACTATTGAGTAATTTTGGTATTCTAGCTGCTATTAAAAATTTGTTGCTCCAAATTGTCCCTTTTAAAACCCAATCACTTTAAAGAACTACGACTATTATAGCCACTCGCTGACTGAATGTGTCATTTAGAAAGAGTCAACAGTTGGGATGAAACAAATGCTCGTACTCATACTTATGGTAATGTCCTGTATCTCTGCTAATGGCTGGCCGTTGAAATGGTTGAAGGAAAATAAGGAAATTCCTTCGCATTAATTAATTAGCATCAATAAGAAGCATTAGCACCTCCCGACAACGGTGACGCAACAAAGTTCAAAAAGCAAATTTAATGTCACAATCCAAGCGCTTTAGTCGTAATAAAGGCCAGGAATGTATCTAGTGCTACACACGTCATCCCTAGGAATCCCCTATCTCTGGACACCGGACACGTTTACGGAGTAAATGTGTAATTAATTATTTTCGGAGAAGAATGCACGGTTTCTGTGGAACATCCGGTCAAAAGGCCGGAGGACAAGGTGAGGAGGACCAGAATAAAGCGGGGTATCGACAAAAGAAAGAATAAACATTAACCTTCTTACGGTGACAGCTGGACAGGTGATTTGTCCGGTAAAATACGCAACGAACCTCACCCCAATCGGCAGTCCGCCGCAAGGTCAATGCTTTAACTTTGCGGTTTTGTGTTTTGTTAGTGTGTTTTCGGTTTTTTTAAATTCGATAAAACTGTTTTCGTAGAAGAGTAGAAACTACGGCCGGCGTATGGCCGTTAGCACTAGATAGTGTCGTCGAGATAGAGACGTCGAGGTGTGCAATGGTGCAATCGAAGCGGAGCGATCGATCGGACAAGGAGTATGAGTGAGTGAGCTATGCTGATCACCGTGGATCATGTATGCGAACGCGTGCGATCACTCGCCGTGATTCACGGTCAAGGTTGGCACCGGCAAGCACGCCACCTCAAACCGGCCTTCTCCCCCTCTCTTTTTGGCTCCTTCTGTCTCTCTCTCTCTTTTCCTCTCGTGCGTTCGAACGTTAACGAGTCGCGTATTGACTAATGGGGACCCCCTTGGGGCTCCATTGGTGTTTCGGAAATGGCGCCCCATACACGCGCACACACACACGCACACGAGGGTCCGCGGATTTAGATTGCGCGATTGAAACGTGTTCGAGAGGAAGCAGCTCCTGGGCTCATGATTTGCCGTTGCCGCTCGAAGGAAATGGACCATTAATAAGCAGAGTTCCGCGGATCGCCGTAACTCATCATCATCCGCCGAAGCCGCAGCATAATCGGGGCGAAAGTTTTCAAGGGGTACCAGTGACAGCCCCCCCCCCCCCCCCAGCCGCTCCTCGAGGGTATCGATGAATAACAAGGTGCCGCCCCTGGTGCTGCTGGTGCGACATTGAGCTAGTTTTGAGAGGAACGAGAGGCGTGTCGCAATCTCCGAGCGACCAAGCGCACAGCCGCCCCACCGGAGGTGCCGGAGACCATTGTCGGCGGGTTTAAATTAGTGATAATGTAAGCTGGCAGGTGGGCGGGCAGGGGTGCAGAAAAAAAGTTCGCTTTGGACATAATGTTTTAAAATCTGCCATCTATACTAGCCCCCCCTCCGGGCCGGGGCCAGGGGGCAGAGTTACGAAACTTGAATTTGCGATACAACAACAAAGCAGCTCCATCGTACTACGGTCGCAGCAGGCCAGCAGTTTGGTGGCGAAACACAGTCGGTGACAGGACATAGTAGGCAGCAAATCCTTGCTCTCGAATGTCAATTTTATTTGGAACTGATAATCGAGTACGCCACGAATTGTAATTGGTCGATAGTCGAAGTTCTATTGAGCTAGTTATCATTGAACAAAATGGCAAGGTTTCAAGAATTTCGTGTTATGGTCCAACCTTTGTAGCTGATCTCTACACACATG
>NC_064874.1:8791771-8804271 GCF_943734745.1 Anopheles darlingi | reverse complement strand
ATCATCAGCATCATCATCATCATTGTGATCGCTTTTACTTTTTTTTTGTTACAGTCGTAATCATCATCGTGATCGCGTCGAGTCGAGTCCGCGTTGGGAGTGAAACTAGCAACCTTTTCCCTCATTCCATTCGTCAAGTCAGATTCAAACCCAAACCCCCGCTTTTGGAACCCTCTCTCTCTTTGTGAAAAAATAAATCAAGGTGTGTGGCTACTAGAACCACGTGGCCATTTGCGGTACTCGGTCCCGGACCGTTGGCTGAAGCCACTTGTTCCCTCTGCTACTGCTGTTGCTGTTGCTGCTGGTGGTGGATGCATTTCAAAACTTGCAACCCAGAAGCAGCCGCAGCAGCAGCCGCAGCAGCAGCTGCAACAGCAGCAGCACACAATTGAGGTACGGGAAAAATCGGGTCGTAAAAATAGCCCGGCGCAATCCGAATTGCATCGACGAACGGTGGTGACGACGACGTTCGCTTGCGGTGTGTGAGTGGACTACTAGCCAAGGTGATGCACCACCACCACCACCATCGAGTTGCGATACTGCAACTTTTCCAACATTTTTTCTACTTCTCTCAAACGATTCCGCCTGCCAAGTACGAGGTGCTGGGTGGGTGTGAGTGGGTGGATATGGTGGGCCAACCAACCAGCCAACCAACTCCCAGCACAATCACCTCCCTACACCCTGGGTAGCCGTGCGCCAACAAGACGCTCACTAGTCGCGCCGCGGACTTATCGCACTGCGCTCGCGCTGCACCACTAGCTGAAAGGGGAGGAAGGGGAGAAGGAGGTGGAACTAGGGGAGAGTCTCCTTTGTTACGGTTGCCCTTGCAATCAACCTAGCAGCAGTAGCAGCAGCAGCAGCAGCAGTAGGGGGTGCATTATGCAACGAGCGAGTTGCAAGCGAACAAACTATCTAACAGCCACGACGACGACACTACGACCGACTTACACCATGGCATCAGCTTGATTTCTCCTATTGTCCACACCATTGAGTGGATTGCAACAAAGAGAGAGAGAGCGAGAGAGATATGTGCGCAGTAATAGTTTCCCGCATATCGTGGCCACTACTACTACTACTACTACTGCTACTACTACCAGCACTACCTCTCAACTAGCGCTAGGTACGATAGTGCGTGCTGGTGCATTTGTAATGTACCTCACCGAGCACCTACACCCGCCTCATGTGCACATTAGCTGCACATGACGATGACGACGACGACAACGACGACGACGACTCCATCTTATCGGTGTGGAGGCTGTGTCGTGTCGTGTCAGGGTCAGGGTGTCTCGTGTGGTATGCAACAAACCGGACGACAAATGGATGGCAAGATACAGTCAAGTGCATCGCTGCATTTTGTTGCCTGCAACCTGCCCACTTCAAGTAGAAGAAGAACCCCACGGGGTCAAGACCGTCATCACCAGGAAATGAGTTATTTCCGTTGACTGACACCTGCGCAACGCCATCTGTCACTCCACTCGTACTCGTGGAGCGCCTCGTGTACTCGTCTATACGTGTTGAAGACACACCTTGCAGCTTAGTTACAAAGTGCGGGGTATGGATCGAGTTCTTCTCTATCTCGAGAAGAGGAGGAAGAAGAAGCAGAAGTAGGTGCCCGTTATCAGAGGCATCACGATAACTGTCTGGATTGGGTCATTAGAGCACCTTTGGGGGGAGTGAGGTGAACCCAAAGAACGGCGTTTTTTTTCGACGTAACGCGTTATCGAGAGGGGGAAGTGGGACTGTATCTGGCACGCGCATGTGAACCAGCCCATGCTACCCACGTGCGTGCTTCTGGTGGTGGTGGTGGTGTGGTTCTGCACATCGTAATATGATAATTAGGCAGCTCAACTCCTGCTATAGTCAAACTACCGGCCACAGCACCGGTTCTGCCACAGCAGCAGCAGCAGCTGATGCCGTACATGCTGATGTTAAGCTGATGCTTACAGTTAGCTCACTGTTCACTAGTTATTAAACTTCCGCCCTTGCCGTGGTGTCCGTGGTGCGGTACCGCTAATGGACGTGGACGAGAGCACGAACACCTCCTCCGCAACGCTTCGAAGGCGCTTCGAAAAAGCGGAGAAGATGAAGGAGGTTCGATTGAAGGTGTTCGATTGATTGAACCACCAGCAGCAGCAACAGTGGCTTACGTTACACATCGCCGGCCGTGCGCGTCCGGCCGCTAATCTGGACGGCATCAGCCACTGGTTGGAGATTGGCCACGGCCAACGGCTCCGATCCGGCCAACCGACAGCGAACGGTACATAACAGCTTGAGGCCCGTGTTGGAGTTCGATCAGCGGTTTATGCCCCCCGCTCGGGTACGGTACCCAACACCACACTACCCCCTAGTGCCTGGATGGTCTGATGGATATAACTGTGTAGCTATAACACCGCTAACATGGCAGACGGAGCGTGTGTGTGAGAGAGAGAGACAGAGCGGTGTTCCATTGTTACACATGCTGATAAGACCGGCCCGACGAGAGCAGAGCCAGTGCGCGCGATAACCTAGGGCGTGCGCGCTTCGCGGTGACAAGACAGCTTGGGCTGGCAGGCAGGCCACCAGATCAAACCAGATCCGGGTGCCGGGTGTATAGCCATCGTCGGCCAGTTGACGAAAGTTTTGCCTTGGCCAAGGCGACGGACCGTAGGCCCTTATCTTATCTTCACGAGGCTGTGTGTGTGTGTGTGTGCGCGCGTGTGTGTGTGGTTAGTGAGGCACCAGCGGGGCGACTTTCACATTAACCGTGCGTATAGCATATCGCGACGACCTTTGGTCACCACCTCGTGCTGCTGCAGGGTCGATATCGTGGATCACCGCGGTCACTGGGTTAGGCTATCTTGAGTGGTGGCCATTTCCTAGGAATCACTACGCAATTACCCTTTCCCCCCCCCCCCTGTGCTGCTGTTCCGCTAACCGCTTTGCCTGATGATGCTCAAAGTTCGCAGCCAAAAAATTCGTAATCCAACAATACTCGCCTTCAAAAACCGAACCATCTTCCGTTCCGTCTGTCCTTGCTCAATTCTAGTCGCCTTAGTTGGGTTGACATCGGAATCAGAGCTGGGGACAGCAGCCGTAGCAGCAGCAGCTTGAACAGGAGCCAAAAAACCCTTTTGCATAACTGGCACACTCGCACGATGATATATGCCAAGTGTTTGAAGACGAAATCGAAGCCAAAGACGACGACGGCGACTACTACGACGACGACAGCAGAACCACAGCATCGGAGGCGGATCGCGCTAAATGTCAACTCGGCTTCTTCGCTTCTGGCACCCTTTCCTGAGCTAGCTAGCTAGCTAGTGGAGGTGCTGAGTTAAAGGACAAACAAAATGTGTCCCAAATGTGTTGGCCACGGCGAGGCCAAGATGGCGTAGAAGAAGAAGAGGCGCAACGTTTCGGTGCCAGAAACATGGTCAAGAACGTTTTATAATGTGCCCCCCTCACCCCCATTTGGGGGCCTTCCTAATATGTTGCAGGCTAATTTCATTCCGATGACATTCCAACCGGCCCCAAATGGCCGACAACGACGGATCCTCTGTGGTCTGTGGTCCTTGCCGTACATGTACAATGTCCACTTCGGAACACACACACACACACACACGGAACAGGTCTAGGGAGGGTTTCTTGTTCCCGGTTGTGGGCGCGCTTCCGGTCGGACGACTTTGGGCCAGGGTTGAACCGATCCTTCGGTCCGCCTTCAGGGCCTTTGCGCTTTGACACTTTGAGCGGCGCAGCATTCGAAAGGCACCTCAAGTTCAGTACTTAAACCGGAACCCACCCCCTTCGGGGAGGTTGTGATGCACTTGAATGTCGTGTGTGCAAGTGGGTGTGTGGGTGGGTGTGTGTTGGAAGGGAGGTGTATCTAACAATCGATATATGGGCGCTGGTGCCGCTTGCAGCTCGTACAGGAAACCGTCAATCGGCGGTCCGCCATGCCGCCATGACACCATCGGCTTTTTTGTGCAGTACATACACACACACACACACACACACACACACATACACGCCTGCCCTCATATATACCTAGTAGACAGGCCTACACATACACACACATACACACATGCACGGTTCCCACCTACAACGGTGGCACACATTTTGAAAACAATCCAATCCGAGCTACAACAGCAGCAGCTGCTGCTGTTGCTGTTGCTGGTGGTGCAGTGTTGCGGCCCCGTGGTGCTGCAGCCCTTTTTTGGACCGGGAGGGGGGCCTAGAGAAATGCACATCGAGGGAGGCCATGTCTTGCACAAGGTTACAACGTATGTCGACGGCGTGCTGATTTGTGTCGACAGAGAGTGCAGCGTAGAAGGCCCTGTGCAGTGCAGTACAGTGCAGTGAGTGGTGTATGTGTGTGTGTCGTCCTTGGACACACATACTCCATTTGGTGGGGTGTAATAAAAAAAAAAACAGTATTGAAGGTTAGGGAGACAGGAGAATGCCACCAATTCTGGTGACCTTCGTAGCGCGCACCACCACCACCATCAGCTGATCTGGTGGCTACTACTTCTTGGAGGGGGAGGGCTCCGAAGGGCTCGGTTACTATGACAGTTCAGCGAGCTGTCAGTTACGTCAACCGCATCGCATCCCGTAGCCTACTAAAGATGGCCTAGAAAGGTCCGAAGGAAGGACGGTTTTGTACTGTGCAAACATTCGCGGAATGCCGCATCAGTGTCCCCACTATTGCTGTGCGTGCGTGTGTGTGTGTGCCGAATCGTACCGATACCGGACGACCGGGCGTGCACGGACGGACGGACGGACGGGCGGGGAACGCATTTCGTCATTCCAATTAGACCGATTGCGCTAACTACACTATCGCCCCGGTTTTTCGAAAGTCGTCGAGAACCTGCTGCTATTGCTGCTGCGTTCTGTGCGAATCCGTGTCGGTCAATATAGTGTGACACTACCTAGCTAGCGCGTCGCACACCACATCTACACACACAGACACACGTACGGAGATGCACAAACACACAGGCAGACACAGAAGGTGTAATAGGAAAGTGTGTCTCTCTTTTTCTCTCTCTCTGCTGGCAACATTCCACCTCCACGCGCGCAGAGTGCGTGTCACGGGCCGGAAAGGAGGGGGAAAAGGGGAGCGGGTGCGAGAAGGTGACAGTAGCGGGACGGTTCATGAAGCTATGCTCGGCACCGTTGGCAAACATCGTCGAGACGTCGTGGTCGTCGTCGTCGCCGTCGTTGTTGTTGTTGGAAGCATACGTAACACGTCGGATTACTACGTTCCCTCACCTCCTCACCCCTCTCTTCCTTCCTTCTCTTCTATCCGGCTGCTCTAAATCCGTCTCCACGAAACACCGTTCGTCGTAGTTGGCGCGGCGTGTGTGCTGGATGATGATGTGCCAGCCCTGGGCTGTGTGTGTCTCTGTCTCCGTGTGTGTGAAGATGATGAGTAGTGACCATCAGTCCGAAACGGTGAAAATATCGTCGGGGAACATGTGGCCACAGGTCTAGCTAGCTAGCTACCGAGCTGAAGATGCTCAAAACAGACACACAAACACACAGAGACATTCAACACTTTTCACCGACCTAGTTTTCCCTCTGGCACACACACACACGTGTGCGTGTGTGTGTGTGTGAAGGGAGGTGGGGTGTACCGTTGGTACGTCACGCATAAGAATCCGTTTAGAACAATCCCGCCTAATCGGAACGATTAATTGGAACTGGTACTTCCTGTTATCGGACAGCCCCGCACCACAACCCTTTCCCATCGCTTGCAGCCACGTGGACGAAACGATAAGCGTCTTGCGATGACTCGCTTGTGGCGCGCTACAACCGGTTGACCACCCGGGACCCGGGGTGGCGGTGCTTTATGTTCCCAAAAGCACCCCGCCTCATAATAGTGACTAACTGTCATCGTCTCGCCTCGTCACGCAACAGAGAGAAAGTTGTTCACGAGGGAGAAGGAGAGAACAGAAAAACAGAGAGAGAGAGAGAGAGAGAGAGAGAGAGAGCGCAATCACATTATCATAACCGGGACTGACTGACTGAGTAACAAACAAGCGGGTCAAACGATTCCCAAAAATCCAAAGAACGTGGCGACGATAACGATGATGATGGTGATGATGACGAAACTGCCGATGCTGATGCTGATGTTGGTCTGACGATCTGTCAAAACTCGCGTGTCACATTCCGGAACCAGCAGGTAGGATCGGAACACCACCGTAAAAACGAGCCGAGAAGGGGGCGCATTGGGGGAACCAGTGGATCAGGAGCGTTGGAGGGGCCAGGCACTACAACAACCAACCTCAGCTGCATCCCTGCTATTACCCCTGCAACCCCCTCTAGTCCTTCCTCTAGCACTCGATATCATCACTCGATGAGTCACGCAGTAGTATCCCCGTCCGGCAGAGACGGAGGAGAGAGACAAAGTGAGAGAGGGAGACCGAGAGAGCTGAACACAAAACGCACGCGCACAAACACACAAACAATACACAGCGGCGGCAGCAGCAGCAGCAAAACTTAGTGTCACACAGCAATCAGTAGTAACGGCGGCTCAGCGATCGATCGTTCCGAGTGCCGAGTGCGCATCGATCTGCGGAAAAGGGCGCAGCAATCACAAGCTCGCAAAAGTGTGTCACACGACGACGGTGACGGCGACGCTTGTCCGGACCTCGGGAGGACGTCAGGTGTGGCGCAATCCGATGGCTCCCGACGGATTGTGCAGACACTCCATCCAGGCCTCCATCCAGGCCGTTTCGTGGTTGTCCGGTGCCTCAGGTCAGGGATGTCCGGATGACGATGGCTGTATGTGTTCTCTTCTCGATCGTGGTTGGATGAAGGGATGGTGCTTCTGCTGCTGCTGCTGTTGCTGCTACTGGTAGCAGCGATCGTCAGCGACTGACTCGAGTGAGACGCGCGCACACAACAGCTGGGCCCCTCCCCGGGAGGGTTTCGACGTGAGAGCGGACTCCACTTTACTCGTCGTCGTCGCTGTGGTCGTCGTTGTTGCGCCGTGGAAGGCTCAGATACACACCTTATCGGGTGGCCAGATGGAAAAGCACTAACCCGGCCCGGCCGCGCACTAACGGGTAAATAGCTTTCAAGTGCGCGCATACATGCGTACTAGCGAGCAGCGGCGACCACCAGCAGCACCAGCAGCACCAGCAGCAGCAGCAGTAGGGCAGCAACCACCACCACCAGCACTGCCGTTGTCGCCATCATCATCATCGTCATCATCGGGCGTTCGGTTGAGCGCGCGCGCTCTCGCATGCAGCACAAAACCCTCTCGGAATCTCGGGCGCTCTCGTCGTACCCCGGGGGTTTCGTTCGTTCGTTCGCTCGTTCGTGCGGACGGAACGGAACGGTGGTCAACGCGCGTGTGGATCGATCATCATCATCATCATCATCGTGTGGATGACCAGCACGACGGCGTGAAAGTCATGCGCACGAACGCACGCCAGCACGCGCTCCATCATCATGCCAAAAAGGATCGATCGCACACCACCCTCTCTGCCACTCGGTGATCGGATTGGAGTGGATTGGAATGTCAAAAAAAAAAAGGGAAAAAAAGGACTCCAAGACTCAACCACCGTGCGAACGAACGGACAGAGGAAGACGACCGAGTAGAGTGTGTGTGTTGGTTTGTTATTGTCGCAATGTGCACGATCGTCATCAAGCTCTTGCTCTCTCTCGCTCTCTTGCTCTCTTTCGCGTGTAATTTTACTAAAAATATCCAACCCTTCTCCTCCTACTCCTTCTCCTCCTTCTCCTCCTTTTCTTCCTTACGGACCAGTCTGCGTCAGTGCGAGACAGTCAGTCCGTCATCGCGGATCGTTCTCGCGGTCTTTCGGAAAATTCTGTTATTCACCCCATCCCTTCTTCCCCCACTTTACGGTGTCCCGTACGTTTTTCCCGTTCGATTACTCCCACATTCATCAACAGCACTCAGCAACACACACACACATACACACCTTCCTCCATTAGCACCACCCTCCTTCCCTTGTTTAGTAGTTCGAGTATGCAACCAGACGGTGGCAGCTTGTGCAACGGATTTACGCTCTCTCTCTCTCTCGTTTGAAGAGCAAAAAAATAGACAGAGAAAGAGAGAGAGAGAGAGAGAGAGAGAACGCGAGAGAGGGTGTGTACTATTATCACCCCATGTGTGGTAGTACAGCTCCACCTCTCTCTCCCCCCTTCTCGTTGGAGGGAAATTTTTTTCTCAAAATTCAAACTTTTCACGATCCCCTATCGACGCTCTCTCTCTCTCTCTTGTTCTCACTCTCTCTCGCTCGATTTTCTTTTGCAACCCCTTCTCCTCCATTTTCCGGGGGCTTTTCCACTCCCCTTTAAGTCCCGCTCTTTTTTTTCGTCTAACAGTAACCATGAGGATGCGGTAGCTGGCTGGGTGGGTGGGTGTCTGGGTGGGTGGTGTGCGGCCCCATTCTTCGTCTTCGTTTCCATTCCAATTCCGATCAGTCCGAGGCCCCACGGACTCAGACTCGCGGCGCGATTGTCTGTCGTCTCTGCGCTTGGGATTCCGTTACGATGCTGCTGTTCCGGTTTACGATCCCCCCCCTTTCCACCATTCCACTCCCTTCCCCTTTAGGTTGCTTTCGTGGTAGCAAGACCAGAGACAAGTGCACACCCGGGATAGAACGGGAGCACACCGCCGAGTGACGATCAAGGCGCGTGACATGCCGATCGATCGCATCATCTAATCGTAACAGTCCGTTGCGATAACCAGCAAGTCCCGAGAGGAGAGAGGAGGGTGTGTTGTGTTTTGTCTTCCGAATCGTCGCAGCAAATAGTCTTTGAGATAGTGTCCGCGTGTATCAGCGATTTGTGGCTTCCATTCCACACCTAGAACGGTGCTTTCGGGAGGCAGAACTCTCGTTCGTACCGGAGCGATTAACATACACAGCGTTGCGCCAGCGAGCGGTTCGTTTCTAACGTTTTCTGCCGGACTGTTAGAAACGTAACAGTACATTACAGCGACGCTCCTTCTCTCTCTCTCTCTTTGTCTCTCTGTTTCTGTCGCTCTCACCACGGGGTTCTTCTTTTCCCTCTTTTATTTTAATCATTTTGATGTCGCGAGCAACCGATCGTTGGCGGTTGCAGCAGCAGCAGCAAGTGGTTACGCGTATTAGCGACCATCCTTTCTCTCTCTCTCTTTCTGTCGCTATATCCATCACAGCAGACAGTAGACAATGCACTATCTGTGCCCTCGTCCCCCACGAGGGAAGTCGAGAGCATCCCTTCTCCAGCAGAAACTGCATCAGCCTCACATTATCGCGATGCAATGTCACTTCCCCCGCAAATGGGGAATCCGGGAATTGGCGCGTTCCGTCTAGAATGACGCTGATGACGCTGATGATATAATAGTGGATGAAGCGTACGCCAAATTAGAGCGCTGCTAGAGGACTAGTAAAAGTCATGGTCGCCAATGGCGTGCTGGGTATGTGCTGGTCAGGCATTCGAGGTTGGATTCAACGGTATTGCCTTTCGTTAAGCATTACTGTAATGGTGTACTTGTGGTGCTCTTCAATTATACATATTTTAAAACATTTGGAGCGATAAGTTATTTTTTTACTCGATAGCTAATCGCAGCCCGCATGAAATACTTATCAAGATTAAGAAGGATGCATATGTGTTCATTTGAAGGATACTAAACTGCTAGAAAATTAGAAAACAGAACGCAAGGAGGCCAAACACTAGAAAATTGAAGATATTCCATCGATAACAGTATAATGAGCAGACATGATGCTAGTGCGATCATCGCTCTTCTCTACCTCAAATGGAACAAGCAGTTTGCTTAGAAGTGCACCAAAGTGCATTGAAGTGCATTCCGTTGGGCGAATTGTTTTCTCACTTTTATTAGCTTTTCATGGAAAAAACGTTTATCTTTCGTGATGACTTTCCAGCTGCATTGCAACAGTCCCCCAAATGCAACGCGCTTCGTAGGAATGGTGCAGTCCAATTAGCTGCCACCCCCCCTTTCCGACACCCCCTAGATGCAAAGACATGCAGCGGTGAAAGCGGAGCGCGTTAGGATTTGCGCCGGAATTGTAAATGCAACCGTGGTGGTGCCTGGTGCCTGGTGTTGTTCCAACTTTCAAATCATCTCTCCCTCGCTAATAAGCTTATGTTTTCGCGCGTTGCATATCGCCCTTCGATGCCACGCCAACCCCTCTCTAGATGTGCAATCGAGTGGATCGGAAACATACTCGACACTACTGCTGCTGTAACGGTGCACTATGGCGGCGCTAGGTAGTAGCGCAGCACGGACATGATTTCCTTAACCATCAAACCGCAACAGAGGAGTCCGGGTTAAGTAGCACGTCTAGTAGTAGTGCCAGCAGCAGCAGCAGCAGACGGATTTTGAAGGATTAGTAACACTTTCTACTCCTCCACAAGCATGAGAGTGACTCGTGTTCTATTGCAAACATGCCCAACATTCCCGTTCGGTTTTACGTCGGTTACGTACAATGGCCAGGTGCAGGTTAAAGAATGTCAAGCTTATCGCCCCCGTATTGTAAGCTGTAGAATGCGTCTTGACGCACTGTTGTGTTGTGTAAAACGGTGGTCATAATCAACGTCGGGTCTCGGCCATAAACAATAACAACAACAACAGCAGCAGCAGCAGCAGCAACAACAAGCAGCCCTCCAATAGGAGTTTCGTTATGTAGATTACGATCAACACATGTTGCTGCTAGTTCGGTCTGTTGGTGCTGTTATCTTTGATTCGCACCACCGTTAGGCTCGCGGCTCGATAGGGAACACAGCAAAGCAGCAAACACAGCAACACAATGAACGGGAGCATAACGTTGCGTTGCGTTTTCTGAGCATGAAACCAGCATGGTCAACGTTCGGTACGTTGCGGTAGGTGCAACAGAAGCAACAGGCAGCCCGGAGAAGAATTTTTCCGGAGCGTTACCAAACGCAAAATGTGTTGTTGCTGGCGCCTGAGGTCTGGCGTCTGTGGGCGAAGCGATCCGAGATCCGATTAAACTATAATTTGGCGTCGTCCGCGCCGCCCAAGGGTGGAAAATGGAGAAATAGAAATGTTCCGCTTTTTTTTTACTTCGTCACCGCTTTCGAATTCATGCTGCGCGATGTTGGGAGATTTTTTGTTGTTGTGTTGCAGTTGTTGGTGGATTTCCGGTGGCAGTGTTTAATAAGTATTTTTCGAGTTTAAACATTTTTTCGGGAAACGGAGGAAACTGACCAAGAAACCATTGTCGATATGTTTTATAGGGAAGCGACGATGGAGCCGCGGGGTACTTACCGGTTTGATGGTTGGCCAATTTCACGGTTATGCTTCATGGTTGTAGCGGGAATGTACCACTGCTCCTTAAGCTGCTGGAGCTGGGCGTGATGTCATCAGGTTCGATGTACAGTAGATGGTTCTAATGATTGGAAGAGATCAAACGATAAAAGTTTTAAAAGATGAGCATCATAGAGCGATCACATCACATGTGTCTGTTTGTATGTATCTAGGAGTCTGCTCTGTCTAATTCAATTCTTATCGATATTCAACCAGAAAGCCCGACTAGAAAAAACAATGGCGATGATACGGCGATGAAGTCTATGAACCATCGAGGCCCACACCGAGACAAGGTTGTTTCGCGGGCGCTGGAATGCCCGTGCCGTTGGCCCCCACCCCACCCCCCTTCAAACACCTTCCTAACGGCCTTCATTGTTAACTAGCCCGCGGAGCGCCGCTAGCAAAAAAACACGAAAAAATGCGCGGATTGCTACTCGTTACTCCCTGACGCGGCCCTGACGGGTGAGTATCTAAAGCGCATAAATCATTGCAGCGCACCGAACGTTGGATACCCCAAACCCCTCCTCCTCCTCCTCGTGTGGTCTCGCGACCATCAACCAACGTTCGATGCACTCTATCTGGTGCATAGCGAATCACTCGAGAGCATCAAAGCGATGCACCACCAATATGTACCGCATTGCATAGCGGAACAAGGGCGTTGTGGTGTTGCGGCGTCGTAGTAACGTTCCATCCAGCTCCTCCAAACGCAGCGGGGGGAGGTCTGTGCTGGCGCAATGGACGGTGAAAGCGTATTCGCAGCAGTCGGGGGTTTTTAGTAGAAGTTGGGGTGGTCGCTAAACTGGGTGGTACAGTGGGAAAGAATTTTTCTAAAGAAATTTCGCCCGGAACAGCTTAGATCATGAAAGACACTTTCCATTGGCGGTGACGATGGTTGGCGCCTAGTATTAACTAAGCAATAGTCTTAAGCCTCATTTAGAAATGGGACAATTTTGAATGCACGTGTTTCTACGGGAATAATTACTTTTATCGTCATACTATCTGCAGTGAAAACAAAGGATTTATCATTGTACTTCAGCAAAAAGTCTGAAAAAATTAGTTAGACCTGGACAAAATCCTAATTGAACATTTTTTGGACCATTAGTCTTTGACTACGCTTTATAAGTTCTAGTCTAATAGTTACATATTTGAACTGTTGTTAAAAGAAATTATTAAACCTTTCCGAAGCACATAAGCTTAGTCAGTCCGTGTCGTCGTAAGCAAATCG
>NC_064874.1:8761771-8789271 GCF_943734745.1 Anopheles darlingi | reverse complement strand
CATCTCAATATGTTGTGACTTCGAACTTCGAGGGGTGCTGATGCTGATAAGGCATTTGAGGGGTGCCATGGGGATGATGAGGGGGTCCAATCGATGCCTGCAATCAATGCAACTTCGACTTAGGCACGGGCACGGGCACGGTAGTGTAGCTGCAGCTGGAGCTCAGTAGCGAGAAGCATGAACACCTTGCAGCGTGATGTAATACGCCGTCGGCGTTGCTGTTGCTGTTGCTGCTGTTGCTGCTGTTGCTCGGAACTCAGTGGCCACCCCCCCCCCCCCCCCCCCCCCCCCCCGGGGAGGTATGAGTGCGTGCCAGAGTCGCAGAGAATCATGGAGCGTGTGTGTGCGAGCGAGTAGAGCGTGTTCGGCGAGTGAATCAACCACTCGCCACTCGTCTCGACTCGGACTCGGTGCGAGGCGGGAGAAGGGTTCGTGAATCGATTGCGAACACCACCCCTTTGAGGGGGTGGGGGCTGTCGAGGGAGGCTGAGGGGGGGGGGGGCTGCTGAGCAACTTACCTCCTTTGTCGTACCGTGGTGTGCGTGCGAGCACCGATGTAGGCCTCCATCGTTCGTTCGTTCGTTCAAGTTCAAGTTTAACAACCCCACCTCCGGTTTCGCGCCCGCTGCTCGTTCGTCCGTGAACTGCACAAGCTGCAGCAGCTGCTCTGCTAGGTCCTGTCTCTTTCTCTTTCTCTCTCTTTCTCTTATGCTAACGGAAATGGTCACACCACTACACGCAAGCCAAGAATTCTCTGCTCCTGCTGCTGCTGGTGCTGCTGCTTCTTTCGCTTTCATCGATTTCACGGGACGAACGAAGACGATGTGGCACGATAATATGCGAGAAGACGTGGCAACAAGCGGTAGCGGTAGAGCAGCAGGAAGAGGAGCATGGAGGTGCTCAGCACAACCCCCCCCCCCCCCCCGAACCCCCAGGCTGGATCACTGAACGTCCAAGTTCAAGGTGTTGGCCATTTGCGGTGCGCGAATTATCGCATCTGGTCCGGGGGTTGTGTTGTGTGTGCGTCACTCGTGCGAGCAGGCTTTCTGTCCACCAAGTTTGGCCTAGTTCGGTTTGGTAGCCGCTGGAGAACCTCACGGAGAACCTCACGGAGAACTTCACGGAGAACCTGTACAGATAATGGAAATGGAAAATGTTAGAATGCTATCGATTGATGACGAGTGTCTCGATCGAAACGGTTACATAATATCGCGATCGCGACCACGCTGGAGGTGACCTTGCTGCTGAGGCACACTGTGTGTGTGTGTATGTGTGTGTGCGCTAAAACACACAGAAAGAAGGGGGAACTATAGTATAGTCGACCTGCTGCCCGAAGTCCCGAAAGAGCGCGCGTACCTAGCGCGTTGGCAGAGTTCATCGAAGTGGAATCCAGCGGCAGACCGTTCTGTACACTGTGTGCAGCGCTCCCTCCCCTCTTCCCTTCGGCTGTGGGGGGATAGAACCGCGAACCGCGAATGGTTGCGTGCGCCAAGCGAATACGTATCCCCGCACCCACACCCACGAAAGAAACGAATGGCTCGGTGCGAGTCGCGAGGCTGCTGTGGCCATAATTGAAAAGCAGAAGAGCAAGAAGCACCGATCGCACCGTGAAAACGGGGGGAAGAGGGCTCTCCAGTAGCCAGTAGCCAGAGGAAGGAAGGGGGTCAACAGTGTGCCAACGGGGCAGCAATCTGTGTTCGCGCTTGCAGTACGCCCGGGGCGCACGCGCACTCATCAGCGCCCAAGAGAGACAGAGAGAGAGTGTCAAGTCAAGTGTGCGCACTAAACATATGTAGCACACACACCACACACACCGGATAGAGGTGTGCGCAATGGCACACCGGCACAGGTTCCCGGACCCCGCGGATTGTTGGCCATCTGTGGTTCATGGCGAGCATCATTCAAACGAAAGTCGACTTTCGCCTCTCGCCAGAGGGAGGGGTGGGGGAAGGAAACTGGATTCAATCTGGATCTGGACCCTTCTGGACCCTCCCTGCCGTCTTGTCCACTCGGTCTCCCTGGCATTTATGCTGCAGCTGCCTAGGAACCTGTTTGCGTCCCGGACCTCCCTGCCATCGGTCGTTATGATTTTCAAGTTCATCATCAAACGGGGCCATAAAACCGATCAAAGGTACAACACACCCCACGCGGCCTCCCGGTTTCTCCACTGGGTGCTTGATAAAAGGAAATCGGATACCAACGAGAGCAGCAGCAACAGGTCGCTGGCGAAACGAGTTTTGCAACTTTTGTGCCCCCACCCCCAACAATCGGAGGGAAGATCAGGTTGACCGACTAGGAAGATCGGTCTTCTGCAGGAAAAGCACCAGCGAGATTCGAGAAGGCTGCATTTCATTGTAGTTGACTTAATTAATACTTATAGATGTGCTTCTATTTCCTATACTGACAGAGAGAACGAGAAGAAGAGCCACAACATTTTGTAGAACTATTACTAAAATTTGTCTAAAGTGGTATTTCTTAAATATAACTGATAAAAATGATAAATTAACACCGAAAAGCAAACAGAAAAACCACGCAGAAGCACGAAGTGAGTGAGAGAAGCGAATAAACAGCGCAACAAAACAAATCACCAACAAGAACGGAACTACGAAACAAAAAAGAGCATCGAATGCGCTGCTTCGGGAAAAAGGCGTCCAAAGAGCAGAGCGCAAAAATGGAACGAAAAGAGGCAAAGGCGTTGGATGGAAACGGAAAGTTAACAAGAGCGGACTGGGGCTCAAGTGGAAGTGGAACAGACTCACGAAATGCAGAAAAGGCTTACGTAACACACGTGGCTCCGAAAATCGCCCCTGCCGAGCCTGCCTGCAGAAAAAGCCGTCGGGATTGGAGTGCTACGCCAAAGAACACGGAGCCCAGTGTGTAGCCATCTCCGTGGAGTGTATCTTCCATGTATCTTCTTTCGCGCTCCCCTGAGATACCTGAGCGTGTGCGATGCTTGAGCCTCTGCCGCTCGCTTGATGCTGATGATTACACAACGGGTTTCTCGGTTTTCTCGTCGAATTCTTGAATCACTTTTTCCTTTCTTCCCCACTTTTGCTAGCGTGTTTCATTTCCTTCTTTGGCTTTTGCTTGTTTTTGGATGTTTCTCGTTCGCGCGGTGGCGATCGCGGAGAACGCTTCCTTTCGTTTTCTTTGCCTTCTGCCAGCATAAGCATTGGGGGATTTTCTGGTGTGGCCCGTTCTTTGTGGTCGTTTGGTTTGGTGTGCAGATGAGATGGATGCGTTTTCTTCGCGGCGTGAGCTCGCGTTTTTTTTTGTTGCGGCAGTGAAGTGGCTCATTTTGCAATCGAGATACCCATTGCCATTGTGTTCATACTATGGATCTCAAGCATTTCGGATCGGAAGCATTCGTATAGAGTTTACAAACAGCTGGAACTTGTTGGTTTTCTGCGAGAATTGTTTGTCAAATTGTCAACGAATAGCTTTAAATTCTGTTGCTCACTGTATGTGATTAATTTTCCTCAATTATTGCTGTAATATTTTGATAACTTTGACAATTTATACGATATTCAAATCATGTCGCATCAGGGCCGGACACGCCGGATCTATTCACACGATACCTCAAGAGTCAAGTGACTCCTGCTTTGTGTTCTACAGAAGAAAGATGTTTCAAATGGGAACCGGTTTTTAAGCGTGATGTGTTGGGTTCCTCTCGTCACCCGTTTTTGGAAGAATACTTCCTCTTCTTGGCCGATTATGCAATGGGCGTTTGGAGCACAGAATTCGCATGCACGGGTACTTTCGGACTTGGACTCCAACCGGCGGTCGGCACGCAACACTCTTCGGCTCCAACGATGCGTGTGTGTGGGGTTGACAACGATTTTTTGGATTCGCATCGCGTGAAACACAGCACACACCCACTAGCGTGTGATGGCGGGCCGACGATTTGTTAATAGTTTTCGTGGGGCTCCTCGCGGGGTTTTTTTGTTTTGTACCATTTTTGTTATGTTAGCTAATTTTGAACAAACGCTTCGTGTTACGCTCGCACGAGACGATCGACGGTGCCCCGTTTCCGTTTGCGTGTCGTTTACGATTCGTCGCCATGTTTCGCTCGATTGTTGTTACTAATAAACCGAGATAAATGGCCACGAGAGCCAGATAATTCCCGGAAATAGTTCCTCATAAACTGTAAGATTTTTTTTCTCAAATACCTCGTCCGAAAAGGTTGACATAGTTTAAAAGATCAGAGAAAGAATTCGGCTTAAAATAGAATTTTACTGAAAAGACAAGATCATCTCGAACGATTGCATCATGCACACACTGTCGGTAGTAGCAGCGCCTGTTGCACAACTCATGCAGCGTCATGAGAAAATGGCGGACTGCACTGGAGAGTGATGTATCGGATCTGCCTTTGCTATACAATACAAAAAAAATCCGATATATAATTAGCTCATGTGCTCCGTTTACTACCACAGAGACATTCAATAACTGTAAAAAAGGGCACAAAATCAAAGGCAGCAGCAGCAGCAGCAATGCAGGTCGCAATCGGTTGCAAGTGAAGCAGAAACAATCGCACACTGGGACACAATCGCGCGGTAGTGTGCGCGCCTGAGGGACTTTGTCATTTACATCATTAATTAGATCATACGATGGGACAGAGCAGATGGTAGTGTGCTACTAGGGAGTACATTCCCGAGTTTCCTCGATCGGTTCCCACTACCATTACCAGTCGAGGGCTACGCCTGTTGGGAGAGTCGCTCCTACAGGCACTACTAACACTATCCACCAATCCAATAGTGCCCTGTTACTAATACTTCCCATCTCTCTCTCTCTCTCTTTCTCTCCTTTTCTCGCATTGTTTCTCTATCCATCCCGATCCCTCTTTCTATCTCGCTCTCAATCGGTGGCAAAAACAAAATGGAACCCATCGCCATTAGCAGTAGCATCATCGTTTATCACTAGCATCATCACAAACAGTAGCTTTTGCCCCGGAGCCCGGTGCTAAGGGTGGGTGCTTCCGAAGCTGGTTTCCGAATCCCACACACTGGCATTATTACCGAACTAACCAGGGAGCTAACATTCGAAACATTTGGGCCTCGAACTCATTCCCTGAATCAAACCTGTACGTGATGCTATGGTCGTGCTTCGTTTGTTCTAGAGGTAACGCACGGTTTGAGCTCAGCGCTCCAGGTATCCCGTGAAGTGCTAACGGTGCCACAACACCACCTAGTGCGATACGGCCGGAATATGTGTGCGCAATTGTTGACACTGATAATATTGGCGGAGGCTATACGGCCAAAGAAAACATTCACCAAAGGTTCGAAATGATAACGAAAACCACAACCACTATAATAGAAACTACATTGCACTTCCCTCCCTGGTTCGCCCCGCTGGTATCTCTGTCCGACATGCTGACGGTGCCTCAAAAGCGCGCTTTGTTGGACAACAGTTCTTGAAAGCATTTGTGTAATTGCATCGACATCGCGGTTAAGCATCTGTGCCAGAATTCGACTGCCTCTAGCCTTTCGGGCTCTTAGTATTTGCTTTTGGTTTTCTCCGAACTCACCAGAGGGCGCACAGGTTCTGTGAACGCCATCTTGGATTCGTTTCAGCCACTACTAGAGGTATATTACAAAAATGTGCCACTGGAAAAAACGCATACCACTAAGATGATGTCTGCTTCCTCCTGATATCTTCAAGCGCAAGTTCTCATACACAGGTGCAGTGCTGCAGTCCGCTATTGCTGCTGTTGCTGTTGTTGTATTCGGGAACTTACATTTCCATCCACTACCATTTCAAGTATACGTAGTGTGTGAGCGAGATGGCGAGTGGGATAGCGAAAGAAAGGGATGGAGCTATAAAGCGCGAGGCAAGTACATATCGGCCAAGGCGAGATGGATAGCATTCGCTTATTCGGTAAAGTAACGACTACTAGATGCTTCTCTTTCGAATGGTCGAAAGAGATGCGCTTTGGCAACTAACTGAACTGTCTGTTCCTTAGTAACAGACTGCAAGTCGCATCGCAAGACTTTGAAATGGCAAACAAAGAAACAAAGTCAGCTGTTTCCCCTCCATCGGGGAGTATTTGCCCAAAATCTGGAAAGCAAACAAGAGCGACATCGTCCTAATTTATACGCTTCACACAGAGTTGCCAAGAGCATATGATGCACTCGCTTGCACCGATATCAACCCTTCTCCATCGTTCATCGAAACGGAAAGAAGCCACACAAAAGAAAGAGAGAAAGAGAGCGAACGGGACAGATGGATGGATGCACATCCGGTGCATGCAAAAATTGCGCAAGGGATGACGCAAGTAGATTGGATGAATTAAAACGAGATAAACCTGAAGGCCACGGTTGGTACAAGGTCGTGCGGTACGGTGTGGTTGCGGAAGGAGCGCAGCGACGGAAGGGTTTATGGAAATTCAACCGCCAACCCATACCCATAAGGAAGTGTAAGTTTCGAATTGTTTTTTGTAAAAACGGGAAATGTTTAAAAAAAACTCGTCAAAAATTACACACATCGATACATCGAACGAACACGCACGCACTTACACTAAGAAACCGAAAAGCACCGAAAACCGCGAAATCTAACACTTTCCCGATCACACGCACATGTGGAATAGGCGTTGTTGCTGTTGCCGCTGGTTGTTTCGATTGTGTCACGAAATGATGCTTTTGCTTCGTTGGAATAATGCAGAAGAGAGCAGACCACGAGCAGAGCAGAGCAGCCGCAGAGTGGCGAGTGCGATGCTGTCGAAGCTTGGCGTATGAATGAACCGAAGGGAAAGCATACGATGAACTTGAACTTGGAAAATGTTCGTTCCGCTGCTTCGTTTCTGCCGCCCCATATTTTCATCGCTCCCTTCCGTCCGGCCCACCCCACCAAGGGATGCGCCGAGCGCTCTCACCACTACCACCAAGCGTATCCTCTATTGCAATGACCGACTAATGGCAGTGTGCCAGCTTCAGGACTGCATAGGACCATTTGAGGGGGGGGGGGGGGAGGAAGAGAGGGGAAGGGAGAGGTTGGTGCTGCAGTTGCAGAAGGGTTCGATGGATGCACATACCTTTACAAGCACACACACACACACTCTCAAACACACACGTACACCATGCGACCAGGTACTCCAGGAATGTTTTCCAACGGACGAAAAATGGCGAAATTGACTTTCTGTGCCATTCTGCTGCTCACCACAAAACAATGCAGTGTCCTTTGGTAAACACTTTTCCCTTGTTTTCTCTCCCACAAAACTTCCCCCGCTGCTACTGCGATCCTTCTGGGTTCGGGGGAGCCAACGTCGTCATATTCGACGGCAACTTGGAGCAAAAACAAAAACAAACAACGCAGCAGCAGCAGCAGCGCACACTCCGTGGCGAGTGAGTGCGATGGCGACGAGTGCTCGCGCCAGAACGAGCCGAACCAACAACCACAGCAACTGTGTCCAACCTAATCAATATCTAGCAAACCACTAGACCCCTGGGCCGGGGGAGATGGATGGTGGTGGCGAAAAAGCGAGCGAGACGCAAGATATCAAACATTCGCTTCTCCCTCCACACTCCACTTACCTTGCACGCACCCTGTCGCTGTAATTGCAGTTGCATCCATCCTCCCATCAGCTGCAACGATAATGTGATGTACCGCCACTCACGACGACGGGATGCAGTCACCCTGGGTGTGTGTGTGTGTGTGAAGGTGGGGGACATCAGGTGATGAAATCGATAATCGTGCTCTCCGCAGCCTCACTCCTGCATCCTCCGGTTCGTCATCGAGCAGCTGGCGGTGCTTTCAGTTTCAATGTTCAACGTTCGCGACGTTCCAGTACACCACACGCACACGGTTCCCTACCCCCACGCCCCCTCCCACCCTTCCAAATCCTTTCTTTTTTATCTTTGAACGGTCCGAGCGGGGTGAGCGCCACCAACACACGCACAATGTTTTGAACTGTGTGTTTGAGTGTTTCGAGGGCAGGCAAGCGGGACGAGATGTCCTCCTCCCCTTCCCTTTGATCCCTCGTGATCGATTTCCTCGCATAGCGGCGCATATCCGCCATCTTGCGTCCATCAGCACCGGGCGCTTCCGGCGGGCGTCACACACCGGGGGATGGTTCGAGAAACTTCAAAGCCACTCACTACCCACCATACACAATCGCAGTAAGCACCGTTGTTGTATGTTTGGCGGTGCTCGTCAGAGATCACACTTGAGACACCCGTCGTTCCACGCTGCGAAAAATGTCGATAACACTCTGCACACCTCCTCCAGCTCCATCCTCCAGCAGCTCAATGTTGTTACACGGAAATGTGGCACTCCAAAAAAAAAAAAAAAAAGGGAGAATACAGACACTCTACCAGCGGCGGACCGGAGCGCAACTGTTTCGATCGAGAGTCCGCGGCCGAGTGCGGGAGCAAACAACAAACAGCCGCCCTGCTTCAGCCCGGAGACACCCGAGTATGCACAGGCGTGAACTCCCAACAGAGATACTCGAGACACACGCACAGACACAGCAGCCGCGCGGCCAAGCACTCAGCTACATACGCTTCCCGAAACGCGCGCCGGTGCAGCGCAGGCGAAGGGGGAAGGCGAAGGGGACGAGGAGGGTAGACCACTCACTCTCCGCCCCAAAGGTTCCTGAGGGAATTTGCACACTTTTCGTACAACGCAATTTCTTGACATTCGCGCTCGTTCCCGGGGGATGACGGTGGTGGTGGCGGCGGTTGCGGCGGCAACAGGAACGCGACGATGACGCGACTCGCGTGCCAAGTCCCCAGATGTACCAACACGCGCACACACACGGACACAAACGAAGGGGGGGCACACCACACCCTTTGGGTCGCGACGCGTCGCACATCAATAAACGATTTAATAATCTTCGCACAGATTCCTCTTTTTTTTTTGTCCGCGGTTGACGATTCATGTTGTCAATTTCGAATTAGTGACTTCTGGGGAGTTTCGAGTAAATGCGCCGCGCCTTTTCGAAGTACACTTGGGGGAATGGGCGCTGGTTACTATTTTTTTTTTTGTATGGCAACAAATTGAATCCTATCTAAGCCGTTTCCCCCAAACAAAAACTCAGTCGCTGTGTTCTGCGGAGGAGCTCGTTGTTGTGTTCGACCGCACCGCTCGATATGCACGATGGAAATGAAACTCGACGTCGTCAACATGCTCTGCCTTGCCTACTACTGCTGCTGGTGCTGCTGGTGCTGCTGCTGCGACGACTCGAAATGATTACGATGATGTTCAATTTGCGTTCTAGGCACACTGGAAACGAACGAAAACACACACAACCACACACAGCCCGATTGGCGAGGAGAACGTCCCCAAAACGGCCACACGCGGACGCACACTTTTAATGCCTAGATTATTTTTTGTCGTCGCTGCTGCCGTGTTTTTGCTTTATTTTGTTTTAGCGAATCAGCAGCAACGGGAACGGGAACGAGGGACGGGGAACGGAGACGGGGGGAGTCCGATGGTGGAGGTGCATGGTATCGTCCCCAACCACCCGCGCCACATTCCGCAACGTACGGCTTATGCGTCAGCAAAGATGGATTTTTCGTCGGGGACGGCCGGAGTGCCTCATCTCCGGGTTGTTTTGGGTGTGTTTGGGTGTTGTTTGAATCCCCGCGTTGCGCTGGAGCTATAACATGTAATGCAAGGTGTACAAGCTAAGCTGCGAGCTTCTAATCCCCTTCGAAAAGCTGTTCCAAGCATCCAGCATTTCGCGTATATCGTAGGGCCCTACGAGGGGGGGCTAGAGAAAACAAATGAGAAAAGGTGAATAACAATCCACCCGCTTTGATCAATTATTATTCTCCGCCTTGCTGGCAGCAGCTGCGTTTACACATCTGTTTCACGGTTGTTGTTTTTTGGCTAATTCGACCTTGAAATAGTGTTTTTTTTGGACAGATTTCTGATGGTTCTAAAGTGGATAACATCTATCCAACAGTTTGGGGAATCCCACCTGTACTATTCTGGAAACGGAAACGACACGAATTCCTGGGAATTCAAGGGTTTAATTGTCATTAAAAAAAAAGGTGCTCCAACCTACTACCTAGTATGGACTTGCCGTGGTTTTACCGCCCGTAATTGGCAAATTCAATTAGTACTCACATGTACAGCTAATAATAACGCTGTTCTCCGGCTCCGCCTCTGCTCGATGCCCGCCGCTGTTTCTCCGCAGAGAATTTGATGCCCGATCGGTGACGTCATCCGGAGCCGCCACTATCAGGCGTTGCACGTAGGACGACAACCGTCACTCTATGCGTTTTATCGCTTTTCCTCCTGACCTATGCTAACGTGGAAAATGGCATTCCCTTCCAACTTCCTCGGATAACACACACGGAGTGCTGCTGTAATGTGGCATCTAGGGGGGCTCCTTGGCATTCATCATGTTATCGCTGCGTGCATCGCTATTACACAGGCACAACGGTGGAATCATTATTTACGACTATTTTAGTACCTGCGTGAAATTACATCCCCCCTAGAGTTACGGGGGGAGAGGCATAAGCAAGAACCCCCGTCAAACACTGGAGCAAAAATCCTCCAGATTCACTGTAGCTTTCGCAGCAGATCGATCGACAGGTTAGATATTCGGGTAGTTGGGGTATTGGTGTGCTCAAGCCTGCTGTGGGGAGCTTGAATCGATCGAGATGTGAAAGGTTCTGGTTCTTCACTATTTGCTTCCTATCTCGCTTTCGCACCGGATCGCCATCTCTTGTACACTACCTCCCCGTGCTCATACGCCCCAAAAAGTGTATACTTAGTCCGTATGTGTGTGTGTGTGTGTGTGTGTGCTCGTGTTAGTAGCTGCTGACTCCCGGCTCCGTTGTTCCCGTTTGTCGCGTGCGTGCGTTTTGGGGCGGCTGCTGCTGCTGCTGCTCTTGCCGCTTGGCCGCACGCGAGCGCGAGAGTTTGCGCGCTAGTAGTGTGCGTGAGAGTTCGTGCTCCATCGTGCTCCACCGCATCCACCGCGAGCAAACCCCCCGGCCCCCCGCTCACCCCTTCCTAGTGGCCCCATTCTTCGGTTTTCGGGGCGCTCCTGCAATGCAGAGCGACAGCGTTTGCGTACTGATTGCGACCTTGACAGTGAACTTGAATTTTCCTCTGTCATATTTATTAGCGCGTTCTGCTGCTGCTGCCGTTGCCGTTGCCGTTGCTGTCGTTGCTGTCGTTGTTGCTGCTCCTTGTCCTCTTCTTCCTTCTCCTACCACTTCTGCTTCCTCTATCACCACCAACCCGTAGAGCACCCGTCGAGCGCTGGGTCGCCCGAAAACCGGCCGAGCAACCTGATTTTTCGGCCGCCATGTCTTTCGCGGCGTATACGTTCGAGCTGTGTGTCGCAGACGAGAATTTGCGAAGCACTACGCGCTTCTCGATTCGTCTTCTGATGCCTTCGCTGACGCCGTTTTGGCTGCAAATGTTACGATAAGATAAGGAGCGAAGGGAAGTTGCGACTGTTGTAAACGCAGTTGCTTTTGATGTGATGGTTCTGGTTGCTCAAATCTGGCCAGGCCAAAGTGGTTTCTGTGGTGGACTGTTCCTACCTTCACACGAAGCAGCACACGACCACTCGACCGCCGGACACCGGATACCATGATCTAGCAAAATGTCTTTCGATAAGATCGTTTGTAAGGAATGGTCCACCCCCTCCCGTTCGGGCCAAGGGCAAACACTTGAGGGTAGGGTGTGTTCTTCGATAAATAAAGGTTACATTTTGATTTTTATGATTGACCGGAACGCTGCGCTGGGACTTGAGACAGCTTGCTTTGTCGGCGGACGGTTTAAGAAGTTGACTCGCCTGTCTACACCAGCTGGAATAAACAATCGCTAATGTCATTTATCCATCGATTTGTTGAGCAAAGTATGGCTGAATTAGTCATAGTTAAACTTGCTACTACAAATATCAGGGATGAGATATAATTTCCATTTATTTATCATGATAATTATACAGTTTGAGCGTCATTTGATGTATAAAAGGTTGAAAAGCTATGATTAAATAATAGAACACCTTTTAGTATCTTAACAATTCTTGGATTTTATTTTATTTCTTCGCATTTACTTTTTACAATTTTTTATCAGTGCTTATCCTTTCAAGAGTATTGGGTAAAATTTTGGGATCAATCGAAGCAAAACTGACAAAGATATTGATTTTTTAAGATCCACCTTTCATACAAGGCTCAAAGCATCTCGCGACTTTGAATCGCATTTCCCAAAACCTACGTTTTCAAAGTCTGTGCCCATCGTAGCATGAAAACTGCAGGACCGATCGATTTGAAATTTTGAACACATAACCTTCACACTATTTGCCAGGTAGCCCCGTCGAGTTTTTATTAAAATTGTTGATACTTTTTTTTACATAATTTTTTTAATCATTTAAAGGGTCGTTTTTTGAGGCAATATCGAAAAAAGCATCACTTTTTCAACTTCAAATATCTGCCTAAAATCGAAAAATGGGAAATTCAACAAAAACTCAACGGGGCTACCTGGATAAACTTATAATCTAACAAAAGAACATTCATTTGAATATTTCCGATGACCCAGCACGTGGCTACGATGGGCACCGCAAAAAGTATATTTTTGCAAACCTGCCTTTCTAGATTTGATGCCATGAACGTAGTTTTGAACAAATCTTCCTCAAAATAGAACCAAATATTCTTGAAAAGTTGTAGATTAATATGAGATTATTTTGAAAAATTAAAATTGACAGGTTTCTTCACTAAAAATCGTCAAAAAAAAGCTCTTTTTTGACCCGAAATAACCAAAGCCCCCCCTTAAATTAAAGTTTGAAATTGTGTTATCGTGACTTCCGTTTTATGGTTTCTTGGTATACTGTGCTTCCGACAATTTAAGGGATTCAGGGATTCAATGATCCATGAATTGTCAATTTTACTCTAGCGCTTCTTTAGTAGGGGTTGCAATCTCCACGTGGTATAAATAAGATGACGCAAATGCAAGATGAAGTAATAATACTTTCGAGCTCATGCATCAGAGGACGCAGGAGGAAAAATGTCAAAAAGGGAGGAAGAGAAGCAGGAACCGTAGCACAGCGAGAGGGCACCTCTTGTAAAACTGTAAAACAACAAACTCCCGACTGCGACAACGGTAGCAGTATTGCACAGCTGGATGCATTATTTTTAGCATTTTCATTAAGGCGACCCCGCCAAAAAGGGGGCAAAGTAATTCTCGCAGTCCCTCCCAAAAAAGGGGGTAATATTAAGAATACGGAGTAGCTCGGCAGCCGCAGCCGCAGCAGCCATTACCATGTGACCTTGCTGTGCTGTGAATCCAAGCTCCAAGCACACATACATGCATACACCAGACCAGACACACATACGAACCAGTGTCCACCGGAGTCCGGTTGTGCGTTGCGTTGTTCGAGCCGCAAGCACACGACACACGATACAACTACACCGACGTGTGCACTTTAACGCCCATATAAAGGGGTTTCTAGGGGTTGTACCACACACACACACACAACACGCAGGCTGGGTGGGTGGGTGGTTGAGATGGGGGATGGGGGATGGGGTGTGTGGTGGGTGTGGTTGAGTTGGGATCTCAGAAGGAGCACACACAATGCAATACCTCGTTCGTTATTAACCTTGAGCGACCCGTGCTCCCGAGGCAGAGGCAGCAGAAAGGGGGGGGGGGGGGGGGGGGTGGTCTGCGGTTGTGTCACGAGAGGCAGCAGGGACCGGGATGCGGGTGGGGTGACGTTTGTCAGCGATTGCGCTGCAATTGCGCTGGCGCTTCTGCTACTTACCCGGCTTGCGCCATCACCCGTCCGGTTGCTCTCGAGCTCGAGGTCCGGTAAATGGCAAGTGCGCGTGGGCAACCGGACACGTGCGCCCGGTCGCCATGCACAGGTGACAGAGGGACAGACACACACACACACACTCCCGGGAGCGCAAAGCCGTCGTTGTCGATCGGGATTTTGGCCGGTTGTGGGGAGGAGTGAGCCCTTTCTCGGCGTTTCTTGATGAGTGATGAGCCTCACGATGATGATGATGATGGGTGATGATTCAGTGTTCGAACTCCATCTGGCAAACGGAACGGTCTGCGGCGTTAATGGCAGTGTTTATGGTCCAAGCAAGCTATCAAACCATTAATAGAATGAAGATGGAAGTGATTTCCAAGTTGTTTAACACTGCACCAGTTTAGAGGCTATGTTCTTTCGCAAACCTCACGTCGATACCGTCATTCTCTACTCAGCTTGGTCAACAGTATCGTTAGCCTTGACCTCAACTGAGTGGATGGCGTGGATTCAGTTACACAGTTCGTCCTCTAGTTGATAATCTTGATTATGCTCATTTTTTACGTCGGACGCGACACTTGGCGAGTACTGGAGTCCTTTGAGATCTCGACAACCAGATGCAGTTCAATCGAATTGAACTGTATCTTATCCCGTTCTCCGATGAGTTGTTCTCCAGATAGCAAATTCATTGAAGCACGCCTTGCCCTCACTGCACAGCACCGCAGCCTGCTCGGATGCATCCAGATGGAATTCCTGGAAATGCATTAGCCGTCGGACGACGGTAATGACTGGTGCGGTAATGAGTTAAATGATGCAAACTCGGCCGCAATTGAGCGGCTGCACTTCGCTGGAGAGGAATAAAACCAAAACCGGATTGATGCGTCGTTGATAAAGCTTCGGCCCGGCATCTCGCTCTGCATCGTGCAACGGCACGTGTGCGCTCTCCTTCTTTCGTTAGGCGAAGGCAAACTGCACCCGCCGCATCGCCAGTGCATCGTGATGCATTTTATTGCTCTTTGTTTGGAATAATCGGCAAGATCGAAGCGGATTGTGCGGATTGTTACTGGCGGACAGGCGGGGGCCGGACCTCGGAGGTCGGAGTCGGGTTAGTCACCTTATGTAACGCAGGTGTCTCTTTGTGCTAATTGACAATGCGGTAAAGTGGATGTCAGCCATTGGTTTCCCATCACTGAAACAGTTAGCAGTTCAATCTCGCGGACTGGCGGATTGAGTGGCAAAAAGGTAGTGTTACAATGTTAGAGCGGGACTTGAATTCAGCAGCATTGCAATAAGGTGTGGATCTTAGACATTCGCTGAAAACTCTTTTCCTTGTTATTTGTGCTCTGGGTCTGGGAATCAGCATCCGGTTCCACGACGGATCCCGCAAGATGTCACCGGTAAAACGTGACGACATGCCCCATCCGGTGAGGGGACTCGTCGGAAAATGAATCTTCTCCCTTTTTGCCGGAAATCGCTCGATGAAGTTACACGGACACCAGATAAATAGTGTACCTGACACTATCGGCCTGTGTCCTGTGACACGGGCCTAGTATTGGAGCGCGCGCGCACCCGTTCGTCCATGTCCGTGTGAGCACCGAAGCTCTGGCTGCTCCAGTGTTGGTGCCAACGAACCGACTACGACGTTGAAACGTGGCAGGATAAAGCCAGGGCTGGGCTGGGCTGGGCTGGGCTGGGCAACGGATTTTGAAGGTCGACACACCATCCGTTCGGTCCCCCGGTGGGGCGGAGCGGCGATTGGCGGAGGAAAAATCGATTGCACTTGGACTTGAAAATTTTCCACGACCAACACACTGAAACCGGGAAACGCGAGCTACTCACTACCATCACCATATCAGTGGATGAAACCGTTTCGGGTCTTTGTTGCGAAGTACACAGGACACAAGGATGATACAGCACGAGTCTGTGTGTGTGTGTGTGAATTGGCGCTTGTTATTTCGATATTTTCCTCCGGTTTTGTTTTTGTTGGGGACCGAAATGGGGCTTTTGTTTTAAATGTTCCAGATGGTACCACCACCAGCGTGTCCCTCAACCTCTTCAACAGCGTCGGAATTTTCCATCCATCTTTTAATGGCCGGAAAATGCAGCAGCAAAGCTTGCCAGATGCAGCTTATGGTTAGTGGTCCGGTTTTTGGCACCAGTTAGCCCATGCGCCATCATCACAACGCAACCCACCGTCGTCCTCGTCGTCGTCGTTGCCCATCTCTGGCAGAAAACTTGCGACGACAGGGAGTGACCCCCCCACACTAATCGGGTGAAAATAACACCCGCACTGCCAACTGTTTACAATCTTAGGGGCGATGTTTAGGGGTGGAATCGGTGGCAGTAATCTCATTTACTGTCCAACCACGCCAGCAACACCAACAGCAGCTTGTTTTAGTTCCAAGCTAATTGCGTCGTAATAGAAGCAGCAGATTAAAATGATTCCCTAGATGGATTTGACTGCTTTCATCTCAGCCAAGCAATTCCTCATACATTGCGACGGCTTGCATTCGGGATATAATTTTGATTGATCGATCCTGTCGCAAACATCCTGATCCTGCAACATTGTAGCACCAGCGCCAGTCTTCGACCATTGACAGGGGTGACAGACAGGTCGGCTACTGTGATCGTACCGTACGATTAAAGTACCGTCGACAGTTCCAAGCAGCGCGTGCCGACAACCCAAGGTTCAATCGGTGTCCTTGGCCGATGGTCAACAAAATAAATTTTGCGCCCAGAACAGGCAATACGCGAACAGGATGACGTCGGAACGAGGGGATAAACAATGCAACCAGCTGCTGCGCGTAGGCGAAACGAACGAAAATGTGCATCTCGCGCTCGCACGGAACGTGAGAATATTTAAAACATCTGCGCGACTCGTGCGCGTTTGCTTAGGAATGTGATTGGGAAATGGTGTACATTGAACCGTGTGGAGTGGAGATCGAAGGTCGACAATAGCCGCGAACAAGGTGTGCAGGTCTCGCTCGTCAAACTCAGGGCTACTGCTGGACGAGTTACTTGCTCATAATTGATTTACAGTGAAGGACACTTCCAGGGTCGCAAAGAAGGAAAATCGATCAGGCGCCTCCATTCCCGGTGCAACATTGCAACACCTCCGACTCCGATGTTACTACCCATTTCGTGTTCAGCTTTCGACTCTTTACATCATCTTCTTAATTGGCAACTGGCGGGCATTTTCGGTGACTTTGGAAGGGTGCATCGGGAAGGCGCGTCCGATGATCGTCCGCCCATCGTTGGGAAAAGTTAATTTTATCCAATATTGATCCAACATCACCCGATAATGAAACATCGACAGGCACGGCACGGTACAGCAGCAGCAGCAGCAGCAGCCGTGGATGCAGTCGTGGGACACAAAGTTCTAGCTTCACACTAATACAAGGTACTCGGCAGGGGGTTGGCTCGGCAGGAGGGTTGGCTAAGTTGTGTCGTGTGCCGCACACTGGAACACTCCGGACGAGCATTACAGCGAAACGACTAACAGAGAGATATCATCGGAGGTCAATGTGAATAAAATATTTCTTACAATTAAACGAGTGCTCGGTAGAGCTAAATTTATTCGCTAATCAGCGATTTCGATGGATTCGTCAATACGCTCGCGCATTCCGGTTTGTTTATGTTGTGAAGAGCGAAATGTGTGTCAGATGTTGCACGTCGAACGCCGAATCCCGTGTGCCACGTTTTCCATTCCAGAATTAGCAAGCAACGGTGGTGGGGCAGAGGTACGCGAGGTTACGGTGAGGTAGAGCCGCTTGGTGTGCTGGTATTGGTGCCTGGTAAGATGATGTGGCAACTCTTCTGATCTATCTGCTGCGCAGGCGTCGCAAGTACCTCCATCACTTTTATTGGTATTTCAATGTCGAACTTACACCGACGATGGTGTTTTGCGAAAAATTGCATAAGTTTCTAGAAATGATGCTGAAGGGATACTCCGGATGCATTGTGAAGAGTCCCGATCCAGAGAAGAGCGAATGAGAAAAACGGATTTCCTCCCTAGAAACTGACATCATTTTCTTCGCGATGATGCCTTCGCCAGCTCGCTCTGCATTCCCGTGGATCGATTGCCAACCGTGCGCTCTAACGCGCACGTCTTGACCGTGGCCGTGAAAAATGCTGCTGGCGTCCATGGACATTCGCACAAGACTAGCATCGCACCAAGACACAGTCACGCACACCCACGACAGAGCATGGAATTTCTCTCCTCCGCACGAAGGGAAATGCGGCAACGGTCACGGGTTGATGGTTTTTCCACCGAGAAGGATAAGCTTCTGTTGTTCTTGGGCTTCTCTTTCCCTCCCCCCGGGGTGCAGGTGTATGTGAACGTGACCTTGGCCTTTAAAAAAGGGTGGAACCTCGGGATGCAGCATGGCTCGGACTGCTGGGACTGGGGCATTCGCTTTATTTTGGCAGTTTTCCTTCCTTCGTTTTCCTTTCGGCTTTTTGTTCTTGGCTTTGGTCAGATTGGTTGATAAATGACTCATGACGCTGGTCATGATTGCTTGAGGTGGAGCGAAAGAAAAACGAAGCAATCGAAAGTCACCTTTGACGAGGATTATGCAGGCATGAAAGTGGAACAAACTCAATTTTAAATGTATCGTCCATTTAGCAATGCTCTGTTCTTGCGTTTTGACGGAATCTAAATGGAAAATCTGTCAACAACACACCGTTAGAAGGTGTCACAAATGGGGTGGAAGGGCTACTTTTCCAAAGATAACCACGGCGTTATTTTGCTTTTATCATCTTTATTTCTATCGTGAAATTCACGAAAAAACTGTCGTAGCGCAGTGCCGGGTCATCAGGAATATGCAAATCAATATTCTTTTGTTAGATTATAAGTTTATCCATGTATCACCATCGATTTTATGTTAAATTTTCGATTTTTGGCCGAGTTTTTGGCGATTTTCCCTCAAAAACCGTTGGTTAACGGTCGTTTCAAATCAAACACCCGAAGGGGCGAAAATAGCTCGAAGTGCGTTTTGAAATGTTGCTGTGAAATATTGCAATGAAATGAAATATTGCATGAATGGGGTTATTTAGGAGATGCAGGCGCATGCACGGGCTTCTACGGGTTTGGGGGAAAATATTTAGGGGATGCAAGGCCATCTGCGGATGTGGGAGGAAAAGAAGTAAATTGCTAATAGCAATAGTCTTTCAGTAAGAAGCCAGAAAGGAACAACGACTGCAAAGGCCTGTGTAAAATAAGTCCAACCAGTCGCACCAGAATGTGCAGCTGATGAATAGTGGATACATCGCGCAAATGACACGGACACAGATGTTACCGGTTCTCAGCCAGCTCGTTTGGACAGCAGGAATTGGCCCAAGTGTCACCGCAGCCGATAACAATAGGGAGATGGGAGAGAGAACGGTGGAAAAACCGTCCACCGTGGCCCATGGCTAAATTACACACACGCCGGCCAGGACACTCCACGGAAGAGGCTCGCATACCTTTCCAATTAGAGCGCAGGACGAGAGAATCCTGGGGAGGGCAGGAAGGGACGCGGGCATAAATGGTGCAAAAATGAAACGATTGCAGCGCATCGAAAGGCCACCATCGTTTGTTTTGTGCATTATTGATCAGACGTTGACATTGTGTTGTAATTTTTGTCCCTCGCCGGACCCCTGGTACAGCGAACGGCGACAGAATTAAGTTCTTAAAACAGTGCTAAAAGTTTGATGAGGTCCACCAGGTCCACCGTGGCATCCGGCCGCTCGGTCCGAGGCGCGTAATGACATCCTTAGCGAACGGAGCGAACGGAGTAAGCTGCAACGTTGCAAATTAGGGTCCTCTGGCAGTGAACCATCAAACGGACCGTACGATCTGATATGTGCTTCGTGAAGATTGATTCGTCAGGTCGTCAACTTTTTTGTAGCCGATAATGTACGGTACGCTTGGAGTTGATTAACGGCCCTGCAGGGCACTTAATTGGGGCCAATGTCAATCGTTGCTGGTACCTCTTTGCTGTAGTATGAACGCCAATTTGTGTACGTATCCGACGGTGGCTTATGTTCGACTGCAACAACTCAATCTAACCGCGGATGTGATTATTAATATGGTTCGGACCTTTAAGGACCTTTTGCAGTCGATTCAAGGGATCATCTTGAAAGTGTATCATCGTGGTAGCATTGGCATAGCGCATAATACACATTCATGAATACAATTGGAAGCATATTTGGTATTGAAAACCAGAAAAGAATAACGAGTTGCATCAGGCTATCAGGAGGAGAGGAGAAACTGCATTAGTAAAGCCAATTTGTACGTCATGTTATTTGCGGCCCAACACACCACACCACAGTCCTGCTCCCCTTTTCGGTCCTTTCGTGACCAACATTTTGTGACAAAATACCCGACGAGTGCTTTCACACGCCATTTGCTACACCGTACGCGAGCTACAGACACGAAGGGCGCTCCCTTGGTGTCGTGGGAATCACGCGCGGTAAATATTTGATTTCCCTTTCAAGGAGCGCACCTTAATCGTCGTCGCGGGACGGTCTTACCTTTTTTGTCGGCCTGACAGTGGACGTCACGAAGAAGATGTGTCCCCAAATGGGAATTTCGACGACGATGAAAGCATCATTCTTCGGCTTCTTCGTGAGCTTCCTTTTGATGCGGAGCGCAATCAGCGTAAAACAAACAGCTCCACAGGACTGGTCAAATCAAACCATAAATAGTGGAACCGATCCCTTCTGACCCACGTCAGTGGCAGCAAAAATGTCAATCAAATCAATCGCATCCGCACCGCCAACACCGGACGGCTCACGGTTGGTCCGGAAATTGAAACACAAACCCGCTGGTTCAGTGGTCAGCGTTGACAATCGGATTGCTTAGTTGAAGGGGGTGGAGAGCAATTTGAATTCGTTTAGAATTTCATTTATTTAATGTTTTCTCTATGAATTTCGAGTTGGAGTTTGAGGGAAGGAAAGGCGGAGTTGTATTCTTGGGGAAAATCAGACTACCTTCATGCTACTAAAACTACAAAACAGATTACATTTTCGCTAACAAAACACACTTTGCATCTGCACATGAACGTTCGGGCAGGCCAGGAGCTCGCACTTCATTCGGTTCGAAAGTGCGTCGGTTGTTGGTGCATATTATGCTGCAGGAAGGTGCGACTCGGAGGGAACGTTGGTGTTGCGTGCTGTGAGGAGATTGGTGAATGATGGCTGGAATTGGTTAGCTGTACCGAGCCTCCGAATACTGTTGCCGTCGATGAACCGGACGGTGGAAGTACCGATGATCCAGGGACCGGCAGAACTGTGGTTGCGGGTTGTACCGGATGCTCCGAATGGGTCGGTGGTGGATGTACTGTGGTACTTGCCATCGCTGCCGGTGGTAGGTTGGTCGGGTTAGTCGAGTGGTTCGTGTGGGATGACCAGAGAGTGGGGGCTGCGGCCAGACGTGGGACTGGCCGCAGAACGTTAGGTCAGGTTTTATCGCGACCTAACTGGAAGGGATTGAAGCTGGAAGTAGAAGTGAAAGTTGGATTGTTAAATTGACAAAATAACGTTTATGAGAAAGAGAGGATAATTCATGTACATTATTCAGTTAAGAGATTCATCAATCCGACAAAACATTTACAGTCCCCCCGAGGTAGCGCCTTACCATTTCAAGTAATCGCCGTACTGATGATGCCGTACGTACTGGAAGGCGGACAGCCGATCGCGCTGCTGCAGATAGAGCTCACCGAGTGATTGCCAGCGTCGTTTCTCTAGTTCGCTGTAATGATGGTTAGAACTAGCGGCGGCCGCAGCGGCCGCTGCAGCAGCAGCCGCACCAGCATTCGCCAACGTTGCCATGCCACCGTAGCAGGCGGCGAATGGGAACAACGTCGAAGTGCTGGCGCCCGGTGTCGCTAAGGGACGCGTCAGTTTGTCGAAAGCAACGGCAAATCCACCGGACGCAGGAGATGACCGAGGAAGCTGCTGCACACCGGCGGTAATCGTGGAAGAAGGTGAGGAAGGCAAAGGGGATCCATAGCTTGGTGATCGGGTATCCGTTCCCACGCTACCACCAGCTGGCACGGTGGTCCGCACGATCGTGGGTTCCATCTGCTGGTGAGTAACGGAGTGCTTCTTGAGGTAACTTTGCCTGTAAAGAACGGGTCAGCGCGTCTTTAACACTCATTCTAGGGTGGAAAAGACTAGAAAGAAACTTACCGCTGGAACGTTTTGCCACACTGGCCACAGGGATAGGATTCTTCCTTGGGCGGCGTTTGCTGAGGCTGTACCGAGCTCGGTTCCTGGACGTCATTCGAGTTATCCAAGATTTCGATTGGTTCCTCATCCTTGGCATGTTCTTCCACCGACGGGCGCCCTTTGCCACCGCCGCTAGACTTTCTTCCTTCCGCGTGTGCCCCACGCGGTTTATGCCAACGCTTGTGTGACGCCAGATTGGCCGGACAGTTGAATACCTTATCGCACTCGGAACACCGGTACTCGATGTGGACGATCCGTGAGCATCGATGCTGCGCCAACCCGAACGCATCGTCGTACAGTGCCCGGCACAGCTGGCACAGATACGAACCGATCTTGTTCTCAATCTTCGACAGTATCTCCTTCGCCTCGTCCGTTATCTCGACCACATTGAAGGCCGGATCGATGTCACCCTTCCGCACGACAAGCTCCTCACCATCCTGCAGCTTCCGGATGATCGTACCGGACACGGGACTGGAGTTATCATCGTCGATCGGATGTTTGCGCGTCTTGTTTCGCCTTCGTTCGGCTTTGGAAGTTCCGCGCGATGGCTTTCCGTGCGGAGCCGCTGAGTTCTTCTCTGAACTGAAGCCTCCAAAACTACGCTCGAACAGTCGAGCGAATCCTTCGATTGCTTGCAGATGAAGGCGCTCGTCCTCAAAGTACTGCTTACCATCGACCAGGACCGCATCGTGCGGGTCCTGGTTCTCCTCGTTATCGACGATATTGATCGATCCGCTACTGTCTTGATCGTCTGCGTTCTCCAACGATTCCACATCGATGCTGGAGCAATCGGAATGCACGTCGACGGCTGGACTCAAGCGAGCACCGTCTTCATCGTCCTCCTCTTCCTGATCGTCTCGTTCCAGTGTTTCGCACTCTTCGGGACCACCGGTAATATCGATAAATTCCTCGACCTTATCACCATCATCTTCAACGCCATCAGTATCTATCGACGGTACTGTCTCGGCTGGTATGTTTAAAGCAGAACCTACCTCGGTTACTGCCGGATAGCGTACACGGTCATGGAAGTACTGGAAGTTTCCAGTCTCACTACTGCTCCTATTTCCACCAGTACCTAGTGTCGTATTGGCGTAGTATCGCTTGTCGTCGATGCAGACGGTATCGGAGAATTGGTTCTTCGGCGTCAACTGAACCAACTGCTGCGGACGCCAATCAGGCTCCAACGCTTGGACCGTCGCCGATTCCTCAAACGACTTCAGCCGTTTTCTCGGTGGTGAGGGTGTTGACGGTGGCGTCATGGGCACATTGGTGCACGGACGCAGGGACAGATCTAGTGGACTTGGAAACTCACGTGCACCATGCAGTACCCTCGGTGTCGGTGTTTGCTGCCCGCTGCTGGGATAGAAGAACTGCTGGAAGTAGCTCACCACTGCACCGGTACCACCTGGTGTGACTACTTCCGTCGGTTGCTGTTGCTCCTGCTGTTGCTGCTGCTGCTGTTGCTGCTGCTGCTGTTTCGATGGATAGTCCAGTGTGACACTGTATGGAGACAGAAGCAATCCCTGGCTCTCACTCACTACACTGAGATCGTTCATCGCTTCGCACGGACGGCTTCCTGGCAAACTTGATAACACACTGGTTCAGTAATCGCCACACAATCACATGCACTATCACCCTACATCAGTTGGTAGTCCTTCAGATGGAAACACGTGCACATGTCCCTAGCGGACTGAAAACTCTCCAAAATCCTCACAATGCGTTCTCGCGACCTTCCTGCAGCGCGGTATAACAGCAACTGAACATCGACAAGACTGAAAAAGGACTAGCTCCGGTAGTTTCCACCGGCTGTTGGTTGGAGGTTCGCTACCACAGCACACCTCATCATCCGTAGTAACCCCTTCCGATAACGGAAGCGCCGGTGCGCACTGCGCAGACTCGTCAACGCCTACGTCGGCTATGCAAATACGTATAACATCCTTCGGAACTGCTCGCTCCTAGGGGCACGCCACGGCCCATGCCCATGTGCCAGAGGAGCAGGCGCACACCAGCTAAGCGAGCAACAAGTGCGTTGCTCTTCGCCTTACCGTTGGATTCTGTGCGCTGGCATGCCTTCTATCTGCCCACTTTTCGACGACAGGATGGGATGCCTGATCCTTGCTGCTTCTGGTCACGCCCAGTTCTGAAAATGACGCCAAAGCCACGCGACCGGACATGTTGGGATTGGGTTTTTTTTGTTTTGCTAAACGTCCCACCGTACTAAGGATCCATCTTCCATCTTTCTGAATCCTGGTGGTTCCCCAGGTCCAGCGAAGGATGTGAGAGCATTGTGTATTTATTTATTCATACACCATGCCCCCAGGTACGGGCACCTCCTGTGCTGGACTCTCGTCTACTCTTTTGCCGCCATCTTCTTTTGCCTGTATTCCTTTGGAGCGGAACCTGTGGACGGTAGTAGTGTGTGTGGTGATGTATTGTTATGGCAAGGACATGCACTCCAGCGACTTCAGCCCGGTAAAACCCTCGCGGAAGTCGAGAGTAAGGATTCCAGGGATTAACCACAAGTACATGCTCAAGCTCAGGGCGAGTATATAGCGAGTCCCTGGTATGGGTCTCGTTGAACGGGGAGCGTGTCGTGTTTGGTTGCCCTTCGGAATGGATTTGCACCGTTGGATCGTCCATTCCGTACGAACGGTTGTGCCCAAACCGGTCCGAAAGCATCGGATCGGATCGCTGCAAGAATGGGAATATTTTCAGAGATATTCCTAGAACCGGCTGGTGGAATCCTTTGCCACACATCCTCCATCCGGTGCCGTATGTATCTCTATCATTGTGCCATATACCGCTTGGATCGACCGTACCATGTACACGAGAGTTGACTCTGCCTTACTCTGCCCACCCCGTCGATGGTTGGGGAGTCTGGGACGTTACTTCGATCCAATGGGAGCCCTCCATTTGCCGCTCGGTGCGGCGTTGTGCGAAATGTTTGTAAATAGTTACGTCTACGGTGCGTTGCGTTGCGTTGCGCTGCTGTATACTCATGCGATATGTGAGAATATGCTCGAGTGAGGTTATGCGCGATGCTGTGGGACTACCCTCGCTACATTCAAATCTGGGGAGCCCCAGCGGAGGTGTTAGGTTTTTGGGAATGAAATGAAAATAGCATTAGAGTGCTGAACTGGTTTTTTTTTGGGGGTTGGGAGCTTCGAGCACTTTTTGGTCCTTTTTTTCAGTTGGAGGATTGCATTTCGGTATTTCAAAATGCGCCCAAATTCCTTTTCGTATTTTATTTTGCACGAAACCCTTCACCAAGAATTTACCACATCGTCCGACTGGTTGGTCGACGAACTTTAAAATGTATTGCATGCCGTTGCGAAAAACGGGGTGCTGATGTGTTCTGAATTGTGCTTTCGAGAAATTGAAAAAAAAATTGGTTTTGGAATTAATTCGGATGCTTCTTTGAAGCCTGTCTGTAATAATATATTTCATTACATTTTATTGAAATCAAATTATCTAAATTAATGATGTATGAAACTTATATAAAACATAATTATAGATAAGTTTCTCTAAAACTGTTGATTATATAAAGCATTTGCATTCAAGCAACAATTAACAATAATCAACTAAACTTTTCTAATTTAAAAATCATTTGACTTGCTTTCTTTTGGTGCACGGGAGATTACAACACGCCCGTAGAAACAAAATCATTGGACTAGTTCATACTCGTCGAATGGATCATACGATTGATTCTGTTGCATTTATCATATCACGAATCAATCTGTCTGCTCTGTTATGCAGACAATAAAAATTCTCACCTTATCGCCTTCGGCAGTAAAACAAATCTGAGTTGTTAAACTAATCTCACGTCACAATAAACTCGAACCACCGAATTCCATTCAACACAGTCTATCGATAAATCATAAAACAAAACATGTTGAGTGCAATTTGTCGCGATTGAACGCACGCTTGGTCGATTTGACCGATTGTTAAGCCTTTGTCCGCTTAAACGTTGCTTGATTCGAACGAAACACCTTGCCGCACAATACCGCGCGTCGCGGATTATGATGTTGTTAACGGCTGCCGTCATCGTTCGGACAAAGTCGCTTGGTTGCATTTTGCGTCCTGTTCGCGATGACGAATCCATCCTCAGATATGCATTAAGTATTGATTTACGGCGAATGGTGTCGGCTTGATGGCCCGGGAAATCGGTTCTCCAGTCCACGGCTCTTGTTCCATAAGCCGTCAGTGTATGACGCGGATTTGTGGCTTCACATGTCATCAGAAAAACCGCGATGGGCCCCAATACGTGGGGCATTTTCTGTTGTCCATTGATTGAAGCTCAAGCCGCCAAGTGATGGTTTCGGTGCACTGATGCATTGTTGGTGTTGCAAAAAAAAAAAAAAAACGGTGACTTAAGTGGTATAATCCAGGACCAGCTCTAGCTCCTTGAAAGCCGTGCGTTTGCTTGCGTAATAATGCACTTCTTGAGTGACGTGACACGCGTCGCCACGGAACTGTGTCAATCCGTATCGATTCGCATAGGGATAGAGAAAGAAAATCTGGGACAAAGTGTCTCCGGTCCGCCTTGTTTCGACCGAAGCTGTAAACTAAGAAATCGTAACTAGATTAAGGAGACCGTGCCGAGTCGCACGAGAGCCTGTAACAAGCAATCCTTCACATGACTCGGATCGGCCAACCGATTCTCCAGCCAAATTACATTTACCAGCAAGGATTAGGTGAGAGTATTATTTTCAAATTACTACCGGCGCTCGGTCCCAACTCGGTCCGGAGCACCGGAACGGAACAGGACGTAAGACTACCTCAAAGAGATTTAATAATCAACCCAAAATGTCTATACCTTCTTCATCCAGGAAAAAAAAGAAGAAACCCATATCGCGTTGAGCAAAACTGGCAAAAGAATCTTCACACCCTCACCGGGATATGGCGGGTCCGTTCCGAGGGGAGTTTTCGGTTTTTTCTGCAAAAATTTGCAGCCCTCCGTCCTACTTTTCCCCTCACTGTTATGGCGATTTTTGCAAAATAGCATCCCCGAAGCATAGCGAACCGGAAACCTTAGTTTAGTAGGTACCGGGAGCGCGTCGGTGAGTGGGATTGTCGGAGGCATGAAAAGAAAGCATTTTTCCCTCGGTAACGTAATCAAAAATCCATCACTTGACGTGATTGCGTATGCCTGTGAGAGAGCTCGAGATAGACCGAGACACCTACAGAAGGGAGGCTACGGAGCGGCTAATGGTATACTGTAAGCGGAATGCAGGTACGACGGTACTACTGGCAGCAGCAATGCGTGTCCGTAATGTTCACACACAAAAATGTAAGCGATTATTGGGCGAATCTTCGAGGGACGGAAGCATTTTTTGCATCGTGCCATCGTGCATGGCGAATTTGATACCGTGGACAGGGAGACGTGTGTGTGTGTGTGTTTGTTGCCGTAGCGGGAGCGTTTTGTAAATTCTTGTGGGAATACACGCGTGGCAGATATGTTGAAGGCAGTGATCGAGATCAATCGGCTATTAGAGTGGCGGTACTTTTGTTGAAGAAAAGGAAAATGTTGTTATGATATGTGAACTGCAATCGGTAAATATTAACAATCGATACAATGGAGAAA
>NC_064874.1:8696771-8759271 GCF_943734745.1 Anopheles darlingi | reverse complement strand
ATCTCTCGGAAAGCAAGGATTTCCCACAAACACATCCACACACACACACATACGCGATCCGGACCCGTCACGGTCCATATATGAAGCGAAACGGAATGTCCAGCCCAGCGTGGTGCGTTGGAGTTGACGACCGATGACGATGATGTTGATAATGATGACAAACGTCGCTTCCACATAGAGACCGGCCACCCGTGGAATGCTTTTAATGAAGTGTTCGTACGGGGCGTGTGAAACTCAAGGGAGGATTTTCGGGTGGCAGCGAAGTGATAGAAGCATTCTATCATATCCATACAATATTTAAACCTATCCTACATGCACGAGTGTGTGTGTATGCGATACTGGTAAAAGGGGTTCTTCATGTGAAGTGAAACAGGTATAGCCAGGGGTTCGTCGGCAAAAGCGTACGCACCTGTTCAGCCCAGTCCAGACATGCTCGAAGTGAAATGGACATTCTTTCCTTTTGGGACTCACATTTAAACGCATCCTTGATGGTCCGTCCTTGTGCTTGATTAGTGAAGTGTGCGCACTTTAACGAGGTGGTCAACGGTCAGTTGAGGAACCCTGCCGTCTATCTTTTTGCCGTGTGGTTTGTAGGGAAAGGAACAAAAAAAAAAGGAGAGCATCGTGCTGCACGAGCATAATCAGTAGGACTTGTCCGAAATGGGTCAGTGATTATTATGTTGGCGAATGTGCCGAGTTCATGCTGTGGGAAGGGTGTACCGCACAGAACGAAGAAGGCTTACTTTGATCAGCGTCTACTGTGTGACGTTAAAAGGTAGTAGACTGTCGTACAACGCAGATTAGTTTCGAGAACAACAGTCAACCATTTGTTTTGCTTTGTCTTTGCTGTCATTAAAGCGTAAAGGCAAAGGCACTAGACGAGATGCATTAAATATATTTGGTTTTGTTAGTTTGGAGATGAAAAATTCGTTTGCCGCACAAATTTCCTTATATCGCATGTTCCGGATATCAGCTCAACTGCTAAGCATTGAACAAAAAACCTTCGTCCATCCAGGAAAAGATCGATGAAACCAGCAATCCATTGTGTGGACTTTTCCAATAAGATTTAAGCCTCCCTCAACCTCCATCCATGCTAGGGTTCTGACCACCTCAAAGATGAATGCTGTCACCCATCGATGTCACGGAGCAGCAGTGACGCTCGCTTCGAACGCAGACATGTGGACTACAAGCTAAGCCCCTCCGAGGGAAACTGCTGGCCGCTTCCATTTGGTCTATAATCTTTCAACAATAACATCTCAATTAGTTACGACATTCTTGACACGCGTTCCAGGGCGCGTGGGTACGGTAAATCCTCCGGACCTTGGTCCAGACCATGTGTGCGAGTATTAACTTTTCACAAGGATTTTCGCTGGTGGTGGTTTTCCACTCGTTTTCCATTTTCTCCATTCTATTAGCGCTTTTTTTCTTCCCTCTTCCTATCGTACACCGTGCAACGGTTTTGATTTGTGGCATTTCCCTGGACCGGGCATTCCCGAGTCCGCACTGGCCGAAAATTGAGGAAAGATCAAAAAGGAAAAACCATCAGCGCCTCCTCGGAGATCACACAATACGCCGTGTACGGTAGGTGGTTGGTAATCCTCCCTTGTCGGTAAGATAGTAAGAAAACAAATCAAATTTGTGACCACCCCTCTGCACTCACGTGACACTTGTGGTAAATTCCTGCAATCTAACTTCCGAGCCGGACTGCGTTTGCGAAACGTCAATAGAGGACAGTCCCCTTCCAAAGGACGGACCTAATAGCGCGCGGAGAGAAAGAACCACAACGATACGGTTAGGGGATGTACGTTGCTCGGGGACTGTTTGATTGAAATTCCTTTCCCACCACCACCACCACCACCAGCACCAGGCTGCAGCAACCTAATATGCGAACGGACATTCCACGAAATTGGCGATGCGCGAATAATTGGCGCCACAAGGACGAGGTAATTAGGTGACCTATCATGCTACTGTTGCTGCTACGGCGGCTGCTGGAGGTCCGTTCCGATCGTGACTTTTGGCTTGCAGAATTCTCGAGCGATTAGTCTCGAGCCGGTAAACTTCCCCCGGAACGAACCGATATTCTGGGCCTTTAATAAAGTTTAGCACCATTATCGGGCTCCTCCTTCGGGCCGGCCGAGAAACAGCTGAGATAATTAATTTAAAATGAAATTGAAACTTTCCAACCGTCGATCCTTGCTGGTCAAGGCAAGGTGAGCTCGAACAGTGTAAAAAATGCGATAATTACGTTGGAGGAGGAATTCATTCGCCAAGAAACGCTTCAATTGCACGATAAGATCGAAATTAATAAAAAAAAAAAGTATACGAGGCGAAGCTGAGCTGGGAGTTTGTTGCTACCAGGTCAAACCAGCGGCCAGGAGATTTATGGAATTTTTAATAACATTCTAATAGAATTCTCGTTGACCTCGAACGCCCTAGTAAGTGCTATCGCTTGGATGATCCTATATAATGTTTCATCCTCCGATAGTGTTTGAATTTCCTTTAAGTTTTTCTTTTAAATTAAAGCTACTATTCTTTGTATTAAAGAGGGAACAGCCTGTTCACCACAATTTCTGCCACACCGTTCCTACTGTAAGGCTTCACGTTTCCGTTGCGTAGCGAGCATGATGAACATGTCCTCGCACAGAACCTTTAATCCCTAGCAGCGAACCATGCGATTATCCTTTTGCTATTATGTAGCTTCATCAAACCGGCGTGAGACCAATCAACCATTGTCGTCTACTCGGGAATCTTTCTTGAATTCTCTTCAGAATCACAGCACAGAACGACATCGTTTCGAAGTCCCTCGAAGCATCATCTTAATGCCACCACAGACCACAGCCCGGTCACCCTTCGGTGTTTCTTCTCAAAACATTCTTGCGGCATTCGTTGCTGCCTTGCGTTGATTATCTTACTCGTTAGTTTCAACGATTTACAGAAACGAATCGAGAATTGTTTCCGGCTCACCTGCGTACGCCTTTACTACCAGCGTGAACGATTGCACTTGACACTAACGCTTCCTTCCATCAGCGCCATGATGATGCTAATTTGTGTCAGCGCTCGGCGATCGTACGCTCGACGGGGAAACATCGATTTTAACAAGCTCATTAGCATAATCATTCTCATCGACACAATCAATTGACTTTCCGTTGAAGCGATAACACATCACACCACCGCGGAGAGAATGCAACAGATTGCATTCGCGCAGATCTGGTGGCGGCAGATCCCGGCCCCGGTTCCTGCCGGTCTTCGTTCGCCAACCCTCTGTCATCGGTTCTGCCTGGAGTCTGGAAAAGGAATCGGGATTTTAAAATGGAAAGGCAAACAGACACGATGCTGAAGTGGCTTCCCCTATTGCCGAACGAAAATTCCCTGATACGTATTCCTGCGGGAAGGCGTCGATGGAATATGCTTCGGCCCGCTGTAGGGTGCAAGTGAAGTGGATGCTTTAGATAGCTAATTGAGCACGGCAATGGCGGGGGGCGGGAAGTTGGTAGACGAGCGGTAGCGGAAATGTTGCGTGTAAACAAGGGTCGCTATTGTGTGCTGTTCTGGGTGAGCACCTCGAGTGCTGGTAAGGATGGTATTGAAAGGGGTTGATTGGCAACACCGTTCATGGCGCGTGACCGTGTTTTGATCAGTTTTTAACAGATGATTTCGTTACGGATTGTAACAGGACCCTCGCGGAAGGTCAAGAAGTTATGCTGAGGGGGCTTTTGTTCTCCAGTAGGATATGGTTTTTACGCCGTTTCGTATCGTTTTGTAATCACATATTTCGCGAAACTTAAATAAAATGTAGTAATAGATTATTCATATTTTGCTTTTATTTGAATTACATTAAGCTTTTTAATTATTTTTTGATTTACAGCAAAATGTCGTTGGAATAGTATGTTATGATTTGCAATTACTTTCATACATCAATTTTTGGTTAATCTTGCGGATTTTTATTTGCAGTCGAAGTTGCCTTCGCTTTTGAAATTTCTGTTTACGTATGTTTCGACTTTAAAACGTATAAAACCGAGAAACAGTAGCTCCTTCAACCTCGATGAATGTCCTTTTGCATTCCTAATTGTCCTGTGTTTGCTTTGCTTGGTGCATTCGTCGTCCGGGAGTTGTTGGCACAAAAATAATAACAGAACTGCAACCGACTCGAGTAGTTCTTGTCTACAATTAACAGTCCAAGCCCCCCGCGCAGCGACGCACATGGTACTTTGATGAATTTAATTAATCAAAGTATAGCCATTGGTTTCCGTTTCCGGCAGAAAACATAAAATAACAGTGAAGCAATGTCCTGTCGACGTGGGCACCAGTATAGTTGGGCAGAACGGTGCATAAGAGGCAGAATACACCGGCATCTCCAAATGCAATCGTACGTTCGCCCCGAGGGGCACTGTAATTGAGATTACTGATCGCCTTTTCCGTGTCGAAAGGAAATAAAATTACTTGCCTGCCTGGGTGTTTACCGTGCACCGTCTTGGTGCACCGGAACCGACGAACGTGTGAAAAGTAATGGATTTAATGAAACGGCTCTCAACCTCCACTCGGGCCCCAAGTTGGTTGGGAAATTATTATTTGAAAAATTACATTACGATTCGTCGTCACCGCCGTCGTGCGACATAAAGACGGCAAGGAAACCTTTGGTTCCTGGAAATCAATCATCGGGAGTCGCACATACTCGTGCACGCGTACCACTCGCTACAAAGCCCAACGAATGGGAATCGAATTACGGAAAGATCCGCTCTCTGAAAGCGTGCATCAAACGGATCGGAGAACATTGAAAGGATCCCGTGCTCGATACTCCCACAGCGTCATCATCCACGGCGTGTGTGAAACAGCAATGGGGCGCGGCAGATTAAATTTATCCATGGAATTCCTGGATGTCACAGCCCACGGTTTTCACATTCGACGCCCAAAATGCATACCGCCACCGCCACGAGCTCGTCGGTGAAAATCGAAGCGAAATCGGTAAATTCAATCATTCCCTAAATGCCTGGCACCGCTGACAGTGAGGCTTAAGGAGATACTCCGCAGCGGCTACACTTCCGGTAGACCGGGAGGTTTTGAACTTTTCATTCGAAACTAATCCGATCAAATTTGTAAAGAGGCCACGCGAAAGAACAGCATTGCATGCCCGTGCTATGGCGTCATAGTACCCTAAAAAAAGAGAAGAGAATTCGAAGATTTTAAGTTCGCGTGCTCGGTTCGGGAAGAAAAGGGAGGAAAGTAAATCCTGCAGACGCACAATTTACGCTGGAACGCCGAATGGTGCTGCTAACAATGCCGCATGGAACAACCATAAGGACGTCACGGGTCAGACGCATCGAAGTGTGTTTGGTTTGCCGTACTGTGGTCTACCGCAAACGCTAATGTCCTGCTAGTTGTTTCCGCATCGTTCTACCGTCAGCATCGTCGTCGTCGTCGCCGTCCGTCTATTATCGCACGCGAAGGCCAATCGTTTGCTCGTGGTCTTACCACTTTACGTGCGGCAGTTCTGCGATAGTGGCGCACAAGATCCCCGTTTCGATACCTGAGATCCTTCTACTACCGCTACCGGGCCAGAGCGCTCGAGTCGCCTATAAATCCGATCCGATATCGGAGCATCCATCGGAACACACGGCGTTCAAAGTGAAAACGTCAAAGAGTCGTTTGCAAAGTAAACAAACAACGCCCACCCTTTTACGAGGCCACCAGAAGTGAGCCAGGGGGGAGGCGGAACCCACACCAAAGAGGCCCACGAAGGTACGTGTGCGTCCGTACCGTGCACCGTGCAGCCAGGGTTTGGGCACCCGCAGCGGCAGGTAGATCAGCGCAAGCGGGGCACACAGGCAAGCGCAATATACGGCGATGCGACAGTTAAGGGTTTTCTCGCTGAGCTCTGACTCGCGGCTACTGCACTAACGCAGGTAGTAGGCGTTCATACCCGTCGGCCACGGAGGCCACCAGCGCCCGATGCTAGCTGTCCACCGAAAAAGCCATCGTGGTGGTAGTTGCGGTGTGACGCTCGGCATCAGGACAGTGGCAGATGGATTGGGCAGCTCTCCGCACAGCGGTACGGCGGTGGAAGCGAGACAGCACACGATCGTGCTATAAAACTGTCCGCACACGATCATTACCCATTTATTAGCTTCGCCACGGTGTCGTCGTCAGTCTGCCAACGAGTTTGGCACCGTCCAGAACCCAACCCCGAAGCCCCGAAGCAAACCAGCAAACAACGTGGTGCACACACGACGACAAACCAACAAGCCAATGCTGCTGCTGCTGCTGCTGTAAACAGAGGAATTTGTGGTTCTATTTTACGATATAAACGATCGAAACTAGAGAAACCTGGAGCGATAATCCTTCAAAGAGAAACTCGAGAACAAGAACGATAACGGAGTGATAACCGAGGGTAACCAAGATTGCGATAGTCTGCTGACCATTCGAAGCAGCAGTTTTCTCGAGTGTGTGTGTGTGTGCGTGAGTGTGAGTGCGTGTTATGAGTTGCTGCACCTGCTGCTGAACGGGAAAAAGGCGGATCCAAGTAGCCGACTACAGCTACGACAGCGATTTGACGTGACGACGTGCACTCTGATCCGTGCACCATGCTCCTGCGATCATTGGTGATGATTGGTCGCCTGCTGTTGCTCATGCTGATGTCGATACTGCTGCAGTGTGATGGCCGTGCATTGAAGCGGAATCCGGTGGGCAGCAGGACAAACGATGGCTATAGCTTCCTCTCACCGGCGTACCACGACCAGGCCAGCGATGAGGACCTGTCGGCCTGTCAACAGCTACCACCACCGGTACTGACCGAGATTCTAGGGCCGGCATTTAATCCCCGGTACATGAGCATCGAAGAACCACCGGCGACCGATGGTGGAGTCCCCGGACCCGGCGACCATCCCAATCCGGCCGGCAAGCGTGACACGGAACCGTTTCCACCGTTCTACGTCGACGACAAATACTCGCTGGAGCTGAGCAACAAACCGGCCTGGGAGGTGCAACACGTCTCGGAATCGATCGCCAGCACGGCCAGCCAACCGGGGCCAGCTCGCACCAGGCGCGATCTCTTCAACGATATGCTGGACGATATGGGTCGCCGGATTTCAGCGGAACAGCAGGAACCACACGACGGATCATCGGTGCGCAGTACCCGATCGTTCGGTGGCAAAGGCCGAACGCGCAAGGCAGGCGGTTCCGGTGCCGGTGGTGGCAGCCCCCGGCCGTGGGAATGCGAAGCCAAGATCCGGTGGATCGATCTGGGGCACGAGTACTTTCCGCGCTTTCTCCGGACGGTCGAGTGTACGAGACAAAAGTGCTGGTACGGTCACTACACCTGTCAGCCTCGGTCGTTCACCGTGAAGATCCTGCGCCGGAGGACGGGCGAGTGCGTGCAGAGCGATCGATTGCGGCACCGGATCGGTGTCGAGGATCTGCCGGGCGAGTTGCGCGAACTGTGGGTCTGGGAGGAACGGGCCGTCAACTTTTGCTGTGACTGTGCGCCGGCATTCTGATTCCGGCGGCCTTCCTGCGTCCCTTTCTTCGCCCCTTTGCCCCCTTCACTTCGATGTGTTTGTTCGTCATTATTTAACTCTCGTTTATTTAACTTTTTATCGTTGACGCACTGGTAAATCTTAATGTTGACATTTGGATAAGTTGCACAGGTGGAAGCTTAGCATAAGGCACCGAATCCGCTCACCAACGGAACACACAGCATAGGCCGCGGTATTCCCATTAAACTGTCGATTCGTGTACATATTACGTAGTCGCTAGTTGTTTAAGAAAGAGAGGGTTAGGGGAGAAGGGAGGAGGGAGAGGGAACTCAATAGATTTAAGTAGACGTAGGACACTACACCAAATATAGTTCGAAAGCAGAAAAGACAAGGTCTGTACATATACGACGTAAGCGATCTATAGTGTCTTATGTTTTGGCGAGGTGTCAGGATCGTAGGGTAACGCAGCACGCAGCCCGTGGCCATCCACGTGTGCCCGTGTGTGTGTGTGTGTGTGTGTGTGTGTGTTTGTAAATTTGTGGTGCGTGTACATGAGTCATGTTCTATGGCTGTACTAAGGGTGTGTACGAGGAATAAAGCAAAGATACACAAAACGAAAGGACACGTTACACGAGCAAAGAGCTGCAAAGCGAGTCCTTACTGTGGCGTCTGATCCGAGGAAACTAGATCACGGTCCTGAGTCAAAGCTTGCTCTGGGACCGGGGGAGGACTAATGTAGAACACGTAAGGGCCCGGGAGTTTGCAGTCAAGTCCGGTCAAAGTGGGCGTATGCGTACACCTTGTACCCGTACCGTCTCGTAACGATCTCCGTCGTAACGAAGACCGTCTCTCTACCAAGGGTGTAGGGTCGTAAGGCACCCGTGATTCCACGCCAGGGGGTAGACGCCTCGAAGACCGGGCCTAATGTCAATGTTTTGCCCAGCACGCACCACATCACGCAGGACCAAAACGCCTATGTTTGAACAGCATAGACAGTCCCTTTTACTGTCGCAAACGCAAAAGGAAGGTCGTGACAAGTGGCCAAGTGTGTGCGTATGTGCTCGCGCACGCGAGTGTGTGTGTGTGTGTGTGTCGGTGTCCTTGAGTTTTGCATAAATATTGAAAATTAGTCGTCAAGTGGTTTCATACCCCATCGAGCTTTCCATCGATGGAACTACAGTAAAACTAAATCGAATCACGCCAGAAGTGTCACAATTTGCGAAAGTCAATGCATATTTATGGCGCGTGATGTCGAGGGGAGGGGGTGGGGTGTGCAATCACGGACAGCGATGGAAACAGGGAGACAACCCCTTTTTTTTAGAGGAAGAAAGAGAGAGAGAGAATTTTCTCAAGAAAAAAAGGAATTATTAATAAAATTGTGATTTTCCATATTGAAATTGAAAATTATTGTTCGCGAATCAAGAATTCATTTTGCAGAATGCTTACAGGGTTGTGTAATCATTATGCAAAGCATTAGAAACCTCTTCAGAGGAATTACACTTTAATCAACAAGGGGACACAACCGAAACGCTGTTTGTTTCATTGGAAACGTTTTTCATCTTGTGCCAAAGTGCCAAAAGTCGAAAGTCTCGGCCCGGTAACGTCAGCAAACTCTGGTGCAGTCACCACGGTCGTCGATGGAAGCAAAGCGCCATAATGTGGCATCAATAATTCATGCATAATTCCATGGACTGGTAATGGAAAAAGTATTACCACAGTCACGTTGGTCAGGCACCATCATCTGCCCAGTTGTGTCACCGTACAGCCCTTACCCGTACTGCACTGATGCTAACCGGTGCGATTCCGGCCAATGGATGCCCGTGCTTCGGGCCGTATTTGCCGATTAGCATAGAGCGACATCAACCGCACCGCCAAAGTTGAGAATCCTTGAGGAATTGCACACGAACAGAGGCTCGCTCGCTAGTCGCCGCACAAAATGCGCAAAGGATTGTCCGGGAGCGAGGGTTGGTGGTTAATACACAAACACACCTCCCGAACCCGTACGATCCGGAATCCGGAGCGGCGGTTAGGCAGTCTACCTGGCCCATGTTTGGCCCGGTTTAGTACGGCAAATATTTTATCGTATCAATTACACCACCAAATCCGATGAGTAAACCCGCCGCGGTTTGCAGCGGTGCGGACGGTCTTCCTGGATGCTCTCCTCGCGCACATTTCCCCACATTCTTCGTCCTGTTCCTGGTGGTAATTACCATTATCGTCTCTGATTACAAACTTTCCTGCTACACACCTATTATGGCGGAGCTACGGCGTAATACGCAGGGTGCGCGATGTTTTGGATTTTGGAATGTAAAACGCGTACATTAGCACGGTACGACGGTCTTGTTTATGATTCCTGAACAGGTTTTTTTTTCTTTCTTTCGTGGTTGGTACAGCCGGGAAAAGGGGCTTGGTAATAGTTTCTCAAAAATCTAGCCTATGGCGGGTGGAGGCGTGTATCAATTACGGTGCCGTTTACAGTTCTGGGATCTGATAGGCATCACCTGGAAGCGACGGTTGTTTAATAAGGACAATAAATCCATCGCAATATGGATCAGTTTGTAGATAAGGGAATAAGTTTGACCAAGTTAGACCTTTTTGTATCAGAAGATTCATTGGAGCGTCCCATTTCGTGACAAATTTGCCATTTATGTTGACAATCAAAGGATTCATTGCTCTTTATATAGCAGCTTGTGAAAATACCCGTTCTTTTTGGCGAGCATGCCAAGAGCATCAATGTCGTAATGCAAACCAGGGACACCATTCTTTTTTACACTACTCTCCGATTTTCCGTCACCATAAAATTTTCTGGACTATCTTGAAACCCTTGAAATTTGAAAGGTTTACACAAAATCCCAATACCGAGCTAACTAAACGCTATCTCACTCTGATACCTGACCTACTCCATGAGCGATTACGCTTGAGGTTGGCAACGAAACCTTCAAAGACTGGCAGCAGTTTATGGCATCAATCGTCCGTGATACAATCGCGATACGTGACGCCAACCGCTGCCGTTTGCTGCAGGACGTTCGATTATGTATCCCAAGATCGGTACCAATTGTGATAAGCGTGATAGGGTATCGGTATTAACAAATAAGTGATCATCCCCTGATGTGTTGAAGGGAAGCATGATGAGCGAAGCAGACTCGCTCGTGGCATAATAATCATCGTTCGAGTTTGCGCAGATCAGTGCGTTATTGTTCCATGCGTGTTAGATAAGATAAGTTTTACCGGCAAAACCGGGGAAGCTGAACCAAACGCGCAAACGCACGCTTCGTAAAAACGCACGCTTCGTCGATCCGCACCTGCAGTAACAGACTGAACGAACGGCGGTACCAAACGGATTAACGATGAAGTTCCTGCTCTTCAGTGTTCTGCTTCCGACGCTTGCCTACGGAATTGCCGTACGACCATGTAAGATTTGCCAGCGTCACAATCGTCACAATTGTCCTCTAATGATTATTATTGCGCTTTCGATTTCTCGCGATAGGTCCCAACGGTGCACCGATACCGCAGGAAGTTCGTGTTGCCGGGTGTACCGCGGAGCCATGCATCGTGCAGATAGGTGGAATGGTCGATATGGATCTGGATTTCGTAGCAGCGCGCGCTGTGCCTGAAGTGCGCGCGAGTCTCGAAATCTTTCTCGGTGATTTCCGTGTACCGTATGAGCTACCGCAGCACCAACGGAATGCTTGCCTTTTCTTCGAGGTGGGCAGCTGCCCGGTAACGCAGGGTGAGTTCATCAACTACCATCTGAGCACACCGGCAGCGGCACCATTCGTAGGTATTACAGTAGACCTACAGCTGCAGCTTTCGGATACTGCTGGTACACCACTGATCTGTTACCGATCGTCGGCTACCATCGTGGGAGCATAAGAGCTGAAACGGAACTAGAAAGTGGAATCATTTCAAAATAAACTGTACTACGAAGTTTGGTGTTAGTGTATTTTCGGTAGAGATTCCACGAGCTGGTATCCCTTTCGACTTTGCCCTGCACGGTCATTACGGGACGGTCCCCGTTGATTGAAGCACCAAACCGTTTCATTATTGCAACGACCTTAGTCACTGTGACGTTACCGAGGTCGACGATTGGACTGACGTACGAACCCCTTACCATCGGCAGCACTTGCAATGTTTGGTGCCACCACGAACATTGGGTACCAGGACCCCTGGGGTGGTTTTGGGGTTAGCTCCTTGTTTATCTCATGAACCTGACCAGTAGGCACTGGTATCATAACTAACAGCAGTCTTTGATAAGATAATTTGGCCACGTTCAGCAATAGCAGCAGTTTGTTGTTCGTAAATAAATACTCCACCCGAAAGAAAACGGAACTACATTGAGCCCTTGAGCCCGTTAGCGAGTGGTACAGGTAACTCCCGATCGAAGTATGAAGTGTTTGCTGATTGTTGCCCTGCTCCCGGCACTAGCCCTCGGTTTGGCGGTCCGGCCTTGTAAGTGAGCATTCATTCGGTGGCCAGTGGCGCAACGCAAGTAACGTGTTCGTTTTTGTTCTCAAACAAAATGAAAAGGTCCCGGTGGAGCACCGATTCCGCAGGATGTGCGCGTAGTGGGCTGTACGGCGGAACCGTGCATCATCCCGATCGGTGGTATGGTCGATATGGATTGTGACTTCGTATCGCCGCGCGCCACCGCTACCGTGTCCGCAGTCTTGAGCATCTTTTTGGGAGATTTCCAAGTACCGTATGAGCTGCCACCAAACCAACGGAACGCTTGCCTTTTCTTCGAGGCGGGCAGCTGCCCGGTAACACAGGGTGAGTTCATCAACTACCATCTGAGCACACCGGCAGCGGCACCGTTCGCTGGCATCACCGTCGATCTGGAGCTGCAGCTTTTGGATGATAATGGTGGACAACTGTTTTGCTTCCGTTCGTCGGCAACGATTACCCCTGCCTAGTGGTTAGACGACCACGTACCAAGTGCCGCTAGTTCCTGCCCATACAGCCACAATAAACGAAGGACTGTGTAGTCTGTTGTCAAAACCTTTTAATCCCCATTGTCGGTTGTGCCTAGCTCTGTTTGGGATCGATACGAATGTCCTATCTTATCTGCCGAGTCGGGTTTAGCGGCATCAGGCGACGGCTTTATCTGCTCCTGTTCCAGCGGTACCGGTCTTAGTTCTAGTCGGTAAACAGTCCAGACACTAGCCCCGAGTCCAGCGTAGAGCTTCTTCGAAAATGTTGCGACAAGCTGTAGTGCTCGTTCTTGTTTTTGCGGCCGTTGGGCACGGTTTGCAGGTGATCCAATGTAAGTACACAAAAAGGAACTGGACATTTGTATGACCGGTGTATCCCTTACGAGGTGTTTCTTCGTTTCCAAGGCACGAACAACCGACCACTGCCGGATGAGGTGATCATTCCGGGCTGTGCTAGCCTGCCGTGCACCGTTCCGAATCAATCCGATTTCAACTTTAGCGTACGCTTCGCCCCCACCTTCCCCACCAGCTCGCTGACGGTGGATGTGCGTGCGTCACTGTTGGGCCTGTTCCTGCCCTACGAGGTACCGGAACACTTGCGCAATGGATGCAACAACATTAACACCTCTTGCCCACTGGCGGCCGGTCAGTCCGTTACGCTGACTGGTAACGCACCGGTCGAGGCTCCACTGACCGGTGTTACGGTCACGATGGAGTTCGAGATTACCGGTGATAGTGGACAGGTGGCCACCTGCTTTGCCGCTACCGTCACGCTGACGTAGGCATTACGTCTCTCTTGGTTAGCAGCAGCAAGGCATGGTCAAGAAAAATCGCAAATAAACTTTCTTCAAATCGTTTTCTTTCATCGCATTCTTATTGTCCTTGAAGTGTGTCATCTGGTTTGGGGCGTGTTTCGTTAAGAAATGATTTCGACGTCGTCTGTTACACGAAACAAATGCATTCTGCATTTCGCAATTTGATGTGTGCCGGATTTTCAAACGGTTGCATTTCATTTTGCTATGATTTTGATGTAGTATGCATTTTTACCTTATCGTGACTGTTGGCGGTTTCTGTAATTAAGCGATTTAACCCTCGGTTGGGCACCCGGGTACCCGGGTATCCATTTCAAGTTTCAGCGAAAAAATGAATTACTTCCCGTAAATATTTTTTCACGAAACTCCGGATCCCCAAAGTACAACTCATTTCACGCCGAATTGGCATCGGAATTGTTTTGATAACTAATATTTAACGGTAATTATGGGCCGATAAAAATAACATACGCCCAGTGGCACCCGGGTACCCGGGTACCCAGCGCGTTGCCTATGCATATGAGCTATGTTTATAAACACAAAACAATACTTTTGATCAACATTTATCAATATACTCGGGTCTATCAATTGTTAAATAAGTAAACTACAATATTTTAATGAAAATAAATTCAAATTTTAATTATTGTTGCGTCATAACACCAGCAATAGGTGAAAAATAAGTAACACATTATTCAGCCCTTCATGTGCAATTTCACCTACAAATTATTTCTAATACTGATTAAAAATGGTTTGTACAATGCCATTTTCATAACATATGAGTAAACCATTCGTTTATTTTGATTCAAAGGACTTAAGGTGGGGTTTCGGTTGACCCCGGAAACAAATATAGCAAGGGAGAGCTCTGATGGAAGTGGAAGCCACCGCGATAATTTAGATTCATATACCCTGTAGTTGATTCAGTATTTGGGAATTTCATTTTACCAAAAAATGCTCTATATTTCAATTTTTTCAAAAACCTAACAATCAATCTTACAACTTGCGCATTTAAGCAATTTTCAATTAGATAACTAGGAAACTTTTCCCCCTTGCGGATGAAGTAGTCGCCGTTCATACTACTTTTGCATACCTCACATGTTGTTTTCTAAAAATTATATGAATGTGATAAAACAATTGACAACGCGGATAACGAAAAAAAGATTTTGTTGCTTATTGTTCCTTGCTAAGTTCCAATATGTGTAAAGTTCTGCGACAATAACAAGTAAACTAATTGCAAGTAGCTGATCGATTGTGATGATTCTGTTTCTCCCGGGTAAGACATCAAATATTCTACTTCTCTGGCGTGAATGCTTGTCTATCAACCAGAAAATGATTGCCCGGTGGTAATCTAATAAGTCACAGATTAAAAAATAATACATTTTGAAATACACGGAAACTTCTTTACCATACACTGTTAGCTTTGCGCGAATGTATTGTGTAATCGTGAAGGTACCTTGATATGAATAGCTGCTCGTAAATTTGTGAGGAATACCTTAAAAATGGCAGCTTATGTTTTAAAAAATTACTATTTCGCATTATGCATTCCTCTCTTACTAAAAATTATGTACCTTTCACATCTGCAGCATCAATTCGTACAAATGGTATGATATGACGAAAGTGTTTGCTATGTCGGTCACCATGGTCAGCATCACTAGTATCAATTGTGTGAATTGTGCAAGAGCCTTTTCAATGCAAAACAGTTTAATTCGAAAAAATAATTAATTTCATTGAAACAATTACAGAAAAATACCATCAATTTTTGGATTTTAATGCTTGCTATGCGATGTACTCGGTAGAGAATGACAGTATGAAGGAGTGTCAATGATATTATGTTCCTTGTTTTTATTGTTTTTTAATGCATTTTGTTTTGATTTTGAAACAAAAACACTTTGCCAAGACCCTTAAATTAGTTCTTGTGCACTATTTTTACCATAAAACTGATTAAAACGGCGGAACAATCACTTAACTATGCAATGCACATGAGCTGGGTACCCGGGTACCCGGGTGCCCAACGAAGGGGTAAACGCCGGGTGCCCAACCGAGGGTTAATATTAACCTACATAATAACCATGGTCTATTTTTGTTCCATTATTTATCGATACACACACTCGTTTTCATCTTTTTTTTAAGTGTTTCGATATTGAAATATTACTTTCCTCAATATAAGATAGCATACTAAACATATATTAATGATTTCGAGACAATAAAAATGGCAACGTATGGTGTTAAAAATCAAAACGATCTTATTGTATGATCTTATGATCACAATAAAAATACATAACATTTAATTATTCAACAAACACAAACAATATACACATTTTAAGCAGGCATATGGGAATTTTGAATAAATGTGTACCTAAACATCTAAATACACTCGATTTTTGTAAAAAATATTGTTACTTATTTATTAAATGCAATTTCATAACATTTAGTTAAGTTTCATAAGTCCACAAGTGATGACAAACATATCCCTTACTGACAGCTGTGACTGCAAAATTTTCTACATAAAAGAAATGGACTGTTGTTACTGTTTTTACCAATCGAAAATGGTACTTCTGTTGAATTTAAGCCGTTTTAGCTAATGCCCTGGAATGTCTATTAATTGTTGTAAATAATTTCGAAACGTTGCCCCATTTGTTTTATTCGTTTCATCTGGTCAGATGACAAGGAATGAATGCTCCATTTTTTTTGGTTTTAAAAAACCAAAGTATGTTCTAAACTGGCCCCCAAAGCTAAAGCAACTTGTGTTCGCGCCTTCGGTTATGTTCGATTTGTAGACCTTGGCGGAAGGCGGAACGAAGCAACTCGCATCGTTGCAGGTGCTGAACAACGTTATCGATACCTCCGTGAATGAATGAGTCAGAGGAAAAGTAGTAGACGGTTAAATCGATCACAAACGCCTTGTCACTCCCGATAAGCCTCGCCGGCTGCCGGCAAGTTACGCGCGCCGGATCAGGGAACTTCCTTTGGTCTGATAATACGAGAAGGGTTTCGGCTAAACGTCTACCACACACGTGGTCCGCTCGTTGAAAACGTGAATATCGTCATTGAAGCTTATCACCTCGGTGCGATTATCGCCCCACAGCTGCTCAGTCGGTCAGATTGAGCACGAAGTTGGTTCAGGTGTTCATAAAATTAGAAATCATATAGTATCGTGTTGCGTTTTTGGGGGCGAGATCACCGATGCACGATAACTGAACCGCGCTCATCTTGCAGGTGTCCGAACACCTGCCCTTGGTTACGGATAAGATTAGTTTGCTGTGGGGCAGCAAGGTGATTTGCACCGTGCGGTGGTATAAAAACATGTGAACCCACTTCCAGGACAGCCAAGTACAGTTGGAACTCTGCAGTTTGAAGTTTGAAAGCCACAACAGCTCAACACAACATCCACTGAAGATGCTGCGCTACGCCGTTCTGCTTGTGGCCCTTGTGGCATCCGCTAGCCTGACTGAGGGCCTGCAAACTAGAGCCTGCGGCTCAGTACATCATCCATCTCGAGTCGAAATCAGTGGATGCACGGAGATGCCCTGCAATTTGATCCGCGGCAGCGATGTTTCGATGGAGCTTGACTTCGTATCACGTAAGTAAAGTACGCGCTAGCTAAGCCATAAGATCCGTACTGACGTAACTTTCGATGTTTTGCAGCACGCGCATCCACGACACTGCATTACGAAGTGATCGCGACCGCTCTTGGTATCACTGCAGCCTACGAGCTGCCGGCAGACCGTGCTAACGCCTGCAACTGGCTGTCGGGATCAGCTTGTCCCATCAGCCAGAATGAGGACATCACTGCCACGCTCAGCATGCCGGTACTGCCGATCTATCCACTTGTCAGTCTTCAGATTCAGGTCAGCGTACTTGATGACCAGAGAAGCCCTCTAGCCTGCTTTGCAATCGATGCACGCGTTGTTGTCGCATAAATAATGTGATCGTGATAGTAATTTTTAATAAAACATATGTAAAACAGACATCTTTTTTCTGGCGTTGATATAGCTATACAATGATTAGTACGATCCTTCAGTTCGAGTTTATTTTTCATTGAAAAATATTAGCATATTATTGGTCCCCGTATGCAGCAGCTTTCTCCATAAATATATATTTTCTCTATAGCGATCTATAGCTTCTATAGCGAGAACGTACGATTATCCGACCCACCATTACTTATGCCTCCGCCATATGGACTAGCAGTGCAAAATCTCACAAACTTAAATTGCAAAAAATTCAAAACAAATTTCTCAAAATAATACTCAACCTGCCCCCCTGGCATAGCACAGATAAAGTACATAATCTAGCCGAAGTAGAAAAAATTCCAAAACACATTTTAAAAATAAACAAGAAGTACTGGTCTGATTGCGTAAGAAACACCGAATTGAAAAAACGTCTCCTATGACACATGTACATAGCTTAATTAGTAGAGTAGGCTTAGGTGAGATAGGTTTAGGTAAATCAGCTTTTATTCCATGTACATAATGGGGGAAGGGTAGGAAATAAGATTATACAGAAAAAATAGGACGGAAACAATAAGACAGGATAACAATTCCAGTCAAAAATCCAACACCACTCAAGTTATAGTACAATCAACAATTCACTCCGGTTACCCATTTATAACACAACTAATGAGGAGAAGCAAAAGCTGAACCCATTGTAAATCAACCTCGATTACTATCAATTATTATCAGAATAAACGTAATTTTCGGAAAAAAAAAATATAGCGAGAACGTAACATTTAATTGGTTATTATCATTAATATCAACATTACTGCCAAATAGTGTTTTCGCTCACTGCACGCTCACACAAGTACCTGATGTACGATGTTCTATACAAAGAAACCACACCTGATATCTAAACTCTTGCAAGTCTATATGACAAAAGGATTCTGACTCGCCTAAACGATGAGGCACCTGAATTTGCCATCGTGATACACTTCTGGTTTGAACTTTTATAAATGTATAGTCAAGAACAGTAAAAAAGATTTGAAAAGTCCTAAGCGAACCAGCATTAGGGCAAATAAACAAGACGTGCCTTGAAAAAGGACCCTTTCAAAGAAATTTTTTAAAGTTGCACGATCAATGCTTAACGGTGAGCGTTTGAGCCTAAAATGTATGATTCTTTTTGTAGCTTTTCTTGTTAAAAATATCCGTACTCGCACACATGTCGGAATATAAGGGATTTACTATTTATTTGTACTGTGCCGCTATACATATATTATTTATCCTGTTCTCGGAATCTATCAAGTCAGTACGACTTAGCATATGAAGAGTTACTTGTTCGTGTCGGTTGCCCAAATAAAAGCTTTGCGATAACACCGCCATCTAGCCGTCAGTACAGTGGAGTCCCGAGTATTTGGAGCGTTCTTCTTCGCTAGCTTCGTGCATTGTACGATAAGCGGAAATGTGTGCTCTTAATTTGAATTTCGAACAATATAAAATTGAACCATTATCAATTTTGAACAAATTAGTTTTACATTAAAATCAGCTCGTACATAAAACACATATTGAATTACATCACCCTGAGTGTTACATAGATCATTGGATGTTTCACTTTGGATTACTTAGCGGTTGCTCTCGATTTATTCTTGGTTTCTCAAACAGATTCTCCAACAGGCAAACAAGCAGCTAATGTTCAACATTCCAATTTTCCAAAGTGGTTCCGAATGCTCCGTTTAAATTTTGTGATTTTTCTCGGAAACAAACGAGAAGGTTAGAAACTAGCGGTTACTCCCTGCCGTATAGCGTACAGCCGGCACGTCATAGGCAATTGGCTAACCTGGTTAGCCTTATCACGATTTGCAACTGACATCCAGATTGGGTAAGCATAGGGCCACGATATCAGAGCAATCCGCTCAGCCGACGTCTCATCCGTAGGTAGTAAAGGCAAAAGAAGGAGTATGATTGGTGGGGCAAAAATTCGATAATGTTCCCGTAGCGAAGGTGCCACCTGTTTGCGGCCATAAACCGATAATCGAACGACCGCTATCGTGTAAGTCACTTGAGATTGGCGATTCCCAGCACCCAGGAGCACCGCCGGCAGCAGCGGTACCAGACTCTGGCACAAAGATCAGCCCGACAACGCACGACATCCGTTCAGCACATAATAGTTAACGATCCGCGCGTGTGTGTGTGTGTGTGTGTGTGTGCGTTGCGTGTGATTTACATAGGACTGCCTATTCGGTTATGTACCGCGAGGTTCACGCGACAGGTGAGCTATAAAAACGGGCGCCCGAAATTGTGCAATCTGTCAAACGTAGCATTGCAACTGCAGTAGCAAGGTTCTCAGCGTCGACGTACCGTTCCCACAACCGCCAGTCAAGATGATCCGTGCCCTGCTGCTGATTGCCCTGGTACCGGCCCTCGCGTACGCCAACGTTGGCCGTGCCTGCACCGGTGGTCGTCCGCAGGCCACCAACGTAATGATTGAGGGCTGCACCGCTCCACCCTGTGATCTGGTCCGTGGTCAGAATGTCATCGCCTACATCGACTTCACGACCGGTAAGTAGCTTCGCTGGCTTCACGTCCCCCGACCTTCTGTAACACAGTAGGCTGCGGCTAACATTGCTGTCTGATCTTCTTCCTGGCAGATCGTTTCGTCGCTGAAATGACCACTATTCCGACGGCGACGGCTCTCGGAGTGACCGCTCCCTACCCACTGCCGGGTGAGTTCGCCGAAACCTGCCGATGGCTGGAGGGTACGAGCTGCCCGTTGAGCCCGAACGAGGATGTCACCTACCGTCTGACGATCCCGGTCCTATCGATCTACCCACTGGTCAGCCTTAGCATCGAAATCGATATCGTCGATGAGGCGGGCGACAGCGTTACCTGTTTCGTGGTTGACGCACAGGTTGTTCCTGCTGGACGCGCCCTAAAGAACTAAGAATAAACTGACCAACGTCCTCATCTCCATCTTATAACTTGTTTCGTTGTGCGAGATTTATTGGTACACTTCAGACCACGTTGGCCGCCAGCTGAAAGCACGTCACAATGTCGTTGTTCTGATCGAGCAGCTTCAGCTCCACGGTGAGGCTGAGCGACGGGTAGCTACTCAGCACCGGTAGCTGCAGCACGTACGTAACGTCCTCCTGCGGTGACAGTGGGCACTCGGCACCGATTAGCCACTTGCACGCATCTTGACGATCGTTCGGCAGTACAAAGGGAATCGTCAATCCACCAAAGCTGGCACGCACTTCCGGACGCAGGACCGTCAGCTGTTTGCTGGCCGTAAAGTCCACCAGCACCTTAGCATCTTGTCCTTTCGGGAGATCGCACGGTGTTGACTGACATCCGGGCACATCCACTGCGGTGGGTAGCGTTCCGTCGGTGCCTAAAAACGGGGAGCTCATTAGCTGGCCATGTTCAACACTTGGTACACCTTATTCTTACACTTCTGCACAGTGATTACATCCGACAGCACTAGCGCTGGTAGGCAGACTGCAAATAGACCGACAAGGAGCTGCATCGTTGATAGGAGCTGTACTGGCGGAGGAGCTGATGGAAGTAGTTGATTGTTCGATCGCAGGTCTGTTTAAATACTGTACAGTGTGATGATCTAACTTCTAATGAGCACAGTGGACGGTGAGTCAATTTAGTGCACGTGTTGGTAGAGGAAACACCTGCTCCCTGTCTGCACTTGACCGTAACAGGTGTGGCACTTGTACAAAGTGGATGAGCATAGAATTAATGGAGATTGCGAGGGGATAGCAACTGATAAGCTGTCATTGAACTTGGAAAGTTGGGCGGTTTTCCTATTCGTATAGTGGAGAGTTTCTATATTCGTTTAGATACTTTAATTTTTATTCCCTAGAACTGTAGGTGCATCATTTTTGGATTTATGCAAACGGTGTTAGAATGTAAACGATGAAGCGAAGAATATCGTTGCTGGTAAGGTTTTTTGCTCCATCTATTATCATGGCTTTTTAATAGTTGTCGGATAAACAAAGAATTATTTACTTAGCTACTGAAATCTCGTGTTTAATCTCAATTGATAGCACTAGAAGGTGCATTCGGAATCCTAAACATCGCCTAACATAACATCGCCTACTCGTAAAATCGCCTAACAAACCGCTTTACATGGCGTCTACCGGAAGGCACTAGGCAATGCACACCGGCAGCTGATAACACAGCAGCGTATCGCCCAGCTTGTTCCTCAACTCCCAGCGCAGCTTTCCGTTAATCTGATGGAGCGGGTGAAAGTTAAGACGAGAAGCGATTAGTATGGAGGGTGGCTCAGGCTCAGGCACAGGCCAGAGACACTTCAGACTCACCGGTGGCAGCTCCGGGTTGACGTAGATATCGGCTGAAAACAGTAAACCGAGCGCACCCTGCAGAGGGCAGACCGCACCGTCACATGTGGTCGGCGTGATGGTGGCCTTCGTTTTCACGCCGTTCAGTACGAAGTGCGCTTCATGCTTGAGGACACTGTCCGTACTGGCACCTTTTGTGCGGGACAGAAGAAACATCGAAAGGGACATAAACCGCTGGTTACGTTAGAGTAAATATTTATTTCACTCTGCCCGGCACCCCTCCCAGAGGGCAGGCAGAGTAGTTCTAATTGGAGCGCCACTTCAGACTTTGAGCTCGATCACTCGGCTTTACTACGATATTCGTGCCGAGGTATTAAACAAGCATCTGAGTAAATGATACGGAAGGGTAACTGGGTTTATAGCTAAGGCGGTCTCAAGACGAGACTCTGCCGTTGGCCACCACCGTAGAGCCCTTACTTACCATTAGAGGTGAATTCAGCGTTCACGGTAACGTTCGTTCCACGCTTCATAGTGCACGGTGATGAAGTACAGCTGGATAGATGAATGGCGATAACGTCGTATTTAGTACCTGCGACCAGAGAGGAAATCGAAAGACAAATCAGGCAGCTGTTGAACATTTACAATTCACCTGTTGAATTCCACGCAACGCAATTTCCGTTGGGAGTAGCTTCTAGACGTCCAGTGGCACCACAACATCCCTGCATGAAGTAGCATTGTTTTGCCATTAATCGGAGCGATAACGAACGTTAAAAGCGCCGTACCGTAGGCACTGAAGAGATAGTTGTAATAATAATTTTGAGTTTTACTTTTGTTTATCTTTGTACATTCAGATCGATGTCGTTATTTCATGCTGTCTCGTAAGCAGTTTCCTGTTGACAACCGGAATCTGCAACGTCCAGTCACGAGCGACACTCGAACCACTCGTCGTCGTAGCCGGCATGGAGTACGAGAAATCGCAAACACTAAAAAAACCCAAAATGGATTCACGCTCAATGGGCGCTTCATTCGCTGGATTGCCAGCGATAAGTGGCATTCGTGGAAGACAAAACGAACAACAGTACGCTGCAATGAAGTGATCAATCTTCCTCGCGTGACGTTTCGATTCCGTACTCTGCGCTTGCGCCGGAGTCCCAAGTATGGTTGAACCCTGGACCCGACGGGGTGATGCTCACGTTCCCTTTTCATACTTACCACAATCCTCGAAGATGAGACTGGCCGAGGTGTGCGTTTGTCGATGAAGTAGCCACCAACGATGGAACCACCAGCGAAGAGATCCACCCATCGTCACACCGGAACCCAATAGCACGCACAGTACCGGCAACGCTACGCTTACGGTTAACTTCATGTCTCAACGATGGATTAACTTTTTTTTCCTTTTCCACTTGATCGCTGGCTCTTTGTGACTGTTTCGCGAATGCTTTCGTACGGGTGTTGGTAGACCGGAGGGAGTTTTGAATTTTATCTTCACCTTCCGCCGTGTTGCGCTGATGAATGCTACTCGAAGACTGATGTTAATGGTCGGTACGTTGTGGTGGGTCTTGTTTTGCAGCGCACCGTTTCGATCGGTCACGAGAACTCGCTCGAAATCACTGATAAGCATCTCGACAACAACCGCTCGGTTGGGGGAGTGCGCGAACAAGATTAGGATTACGCGTTTGACATTCTCTGTAATGTCACAGCCAACTTGGTCAATGGTTTGATAAACGGTATAACCCAACCGGTGTTATGTTCTGCATCCCGGTGAATGGTTTGCGTGATTAACGTACTTCCGATATCTGTAAACATTCTAGCGTTATCGGTGATGTTGCTGAGTATAAAATGGCGGTATAATACCCGACACCCATAATAGTGTAACAGGTCAGTACTGCCAGAGGAGCTATGCTCCAATATCAAGCAATAATCCGCTGTACGGGCATCACGGTGATCGCATTGCTTTTGTTGAGCAATGGCGCAACGGCGCAGGTCAGTCAACAATAATCTACATTCTGGCTCACAGCCCAACTCACCCTTTTTTCGTTCCACAGAAGTATGAGGTACATCTGGATAAGCTGGAACGGTTGGATAGCGATGGGGACTACTTCACCTACAATTACACCTTCGAGAAGGTGTCCGAAATGAAGATGAGCTTTTCGGCCAACATCCAGCAGCACAAGGAACTGGACGATAGCTACACCGTCAAGGCGATGATGGCACGGGCCGAGCTGGCTGAAGATAGCGAGTACGAGGTGATGTTGGATCTGCGCAAACCACTCTGCGATTGGATGCGGACCATCTACAAGACGTACTTCTACGACGAGCTGAAAGCGGTGAGCAATATGCCCACACCGGAGACGTGCCCGCTACCGGTTGCCGAGTATTGGATGAAGGAGTACGTGTTCGATGTCGAGCCGTATCAGGAGATGATGACCGAGGGTCGTTGGAAGACGGAAATGATGCTAATGAAAGGGGAGAAGGCCTGCTCGGGGATTGTTCTGTGGTCGACCGTAAAACCGGCCTCTTGACATGTGCGTTATTGTAGCATCTCGCATCCTTATTAAATATACCTGCATTTGCACATTGTAGTACATCAAAATGAACTGTCCTTAATTATGTGTCGACTATTCTCTAGTAGCCGAATTCTGTGACGGCGACTGTGAATTTTAATATTATTGTGGTAAATTCCCTTAAACACGAAGTGTTTGCGAGCATAATTGTTAGCAATAGTTTCGGTACAGGCTGTGGCGTTTCGTAGATCCGTTCGTTCGTAATCACAAATTACTGAGGTAATCTGAAAAACATGTTACTTTCATGATATAGGCACAGGTAATCGATGTTAGCATTCATTTTAATATAGTTGATCACATAACAGGTGAAACCTTTTATTTTAAATCAATTCCTTCGTCAACTTCACGTACATCGCACCGGTTGCCACGACCTCGCCCGTACCGATAATGCGCAGTTCCGTAGTGGCACGCCAGAAACCCTCCGGTACGACGACTGGTATGACGGACGAATCGATGAACGCATCCTTCACCCAATATTCGCCTTTCGGAAACGGACACAAACCCTCTGCCGGAACGAAAGGAAGATTCGTAAAGTTCAGGAACATGTGCTGGTAGTCGCGATAGTGGGTCTTGATGAACTCGCAGAACGGGCGCGATGCCAGCTTCATCGGGTACGCGTCGTACTGGTTGTTTCCCTGGGCACTACGGGCAAAGCTAAGTCCATACTGTGGGTACAAGCAAAGAGAAAACACTCAACATGGCAGACATTATAGACGGTGACTTACTCCAACGTACCTCATATTGATCACCGAGATCAACCAACACCTGCGCTGTACCATTGAGCACGGATAGTGTACGGTTGTACTTACGAACGCGCAGCAAATCGACGTTGAATATGTCCGATCCGTTAATGTGCTCCCAGTGATCAAAGTCCACAATCACCTTCATTAAACCGTAACTCTGTTGCGTCGCATACAGCAGATAGATGACCAGAGTTAACAGAGTAATCGCACGCATGATGACTGGAGGGAAACTTTTCCGTTCATTGTGGTATCAGCATCATTTATACCTTTATACGCCGTTCTAATTTGTTAATTGTTACACGATCATGTCAAGTTTGATAACGATGGTAAACAAACAAATATTCCAAAGTAAATTTGTAGGAATTCCGGTGGAAAACAACGTTGATAAAGCGGAAACAGAACGGATAAGAATGACGGATACTTCTAAGTAGCATTATTGTGCGTGAAAAGACATTCCGGATGTCCTTTATCAGGCCAGTTGGTCATTGTAGGGATTGTATCTATGGAAAAACCGGATAGATATCCGTGTAAAATGTTGTTTACGGACAGGAAGGAATAGTTTTTTTTTCATAAATCAATATAAAAGGCTTATGCCAAAAGGACGCTACTACGATTTCACGATTTTACTGGGAGTAAGAATTAATTTAATTAAAAAATAATTTTAATTAAAAAATATTTTTCGTAAAATATAAAGCTACCTTATTTCTCTTCTAACGCAGTATAGGTTGTTTAGATGAAAAATTAACAACCTTTGTAAAACTATCAATGGACAACGTTACGGCCTTTAGACATGCGATTCTGGTTTTAGCCATAAAATGACCAGAATGGGATGAGGGTCTTAATAATTGATAGTAAATTGGTGAAAAACTTTTTGGAAATCGTTGAAATCGAAATGCAACCCCAACCGTTGTATGCACCAGAAATTGTTTTCTTTGAATAATACTTTTTTGATTGCTAAAATAAAAAATTGGCAGCACAGCGCTTCATTTTCTACGAAAGTATTGAAAAAGGGGTTTCTGAATGGATTGCTTCGAACGAGGAAAATTCTACCGATACAGAATTCGAGAACTACCTCAAAGATAGGAAAAAGTAGTAGCTATCGACCCGATAAACCTAGTCATTCATGCTTAGTGGATGTAGTTAGTCACAAATGTTTAACGACAAACGGTAAGAGTTAATTCATACATATTTTGAACATAACACGTCACAAGTAGGAAGGAACTTTATTTTTGACGCCGGCCAGCTCGACTGTAGAACGCGCAGAACATGGCCTACTGAACCAGTTCCTTCGTTAGCCTCACATACATCGAACCACGCGCGAGCAGTTCACCGGTGGCGCTGTCGGTTAGATCGGTCGTACACCGCCAAAGCCCTTCCGGAACCACGATCGGAATGACGGACGAGTCAATGAACGCATCCTTTGCCCAGTACTCGCCCTTCGGAAACGGACATAAACCCTCGGCCGGTACGAATGGTAGATTAGTGTACTTGAGAAACAGATGCTGGTAGTCGCGGTAGTACGTTTGAATGAAGTCACAAAATGGTCGCGATGCCAGCTTCATCGGATATGCATTAAACTGGTTGTTGCCGAGGGCACTACGGGCAAAATGGACGCCGTACTGGAAATGGAAACAAATGGGTTTGCAAAGTAATACGTGTACTTTCGTTGATAAGCCAGGAAGCGTACAAACCTCATATCGGTTATCCAGATCCTGCAGTAGGAAACCGGTACCGTTCATCACAGATATCGTGCGATTGAATTTTCGTACACGGAACTTCTCCATGTTGAAAAACTCCGAACCATTGTTAGTTTCCCACCGGTCGAAGTCAAGTATCACTTGTATCAGAGTGTCTCCTGGGTTCGAGGTGATGAATAGAATGGTAACGAAGAGCCCTAGGGCACCGATTGATGTCATCTCTTACCGTGGTCGACTGCTAATGCACATTGCAATCGGCGTGCGAGCAGTTTAAAGCACTTGTTGGATGGATTATAATGACTGATAAGTCAATTTCAATCTGCTTCGCGTGCAGAAAGTACGCTTGTAACCGAGTGTAGCAACCATAGACAGGAAATGCATCAAATCATGTTGCATCTGAACCTACCTGAAAGTTATGTTCTGTTCTTATCAAAGAGATTTATAACATAACCATTAGACTACCTTAATAATAGATAATTAAACTCAAAAACAATCACGTTTATATTTTCATTACCGCTTTATTTCATTGAAATGTAATTTGCTGCGCTAAAGCGTTTGGAATGGGAATACATGCACCTAAAAGGCATCCTCGTGAGTGACTTTAACGTACACCTCTACCGTTACGATTGGATAATCTTCTCTGTCGTGGAAAATCAAAATATCCGCACGCCAAAGACCTTTCGGAAATGCTGGATTGATTATCTTAGGGTCCAGTGGTTTGTTCCGAATATAATACAGCTGACCGGGCATCGGGCAGGTGCCTACGTCGGGGAAGTTGGTGGTGTTGCGGTAAAACTCGCGATAATCTCTGTACGTTGTGTTCAAAAATTGACAAAATTTCTGCTGTGGAATTCGGAACGGTGATCGTATGAACTGATTATTGCCCAGGGTGCTGTACGAAAGTACAAACGAGAGCTGTAAGAACCGAAAGATTAATTTGATTATATGCATGATACTAACATCGTTTGATCGGCTACAAGAATATCGGTCATTTACAGCGTAACTATCGTTCAAGTCGTGAAACAATTCGAACTCGCCATCCAACACAGAAATCGTACGATTGAACTTGCGGATTCGCAAATTCTTAAACACAAGATAGTCGCTACCATTGTACTGATCCACTCTTTCGTACATCACTTGGACGGAGGATGCCAAGGAGAAGTTCGATGGAACCACAACCAGAACCAGGGCCAACAGAAAACACTTTATTGATAAGCAAATAACGACTTTACTAGGTAAGGATTCCATTCTGTATGAGCTTAGTACACCAGCGTCTAGTTGTTTTTATAATAGATTGACTACATTGATAATGTCCGCCGCCATTAATTGATTGAGCAAGAGATTTGTGGAGAGAACTATGTCATCGACAGCAATCACGGCCAAAACGATAAAGGTGATGTCGGTAACATGCAATGCGTGTTACTACATTTTGCGTATAATATCATCGTTGTAGTAGTTGTCAAATAGATACATTAGTCATCTGTGTAGACATTTAAGCGAAGAGAAGGACTTCCCTGATTTTAACAGAATTTATCGTTACAAAAAGAAAAAATATTTTAAGTAACTTTGTTTTAGTTCTTACTTCAATATGCTCTGTGCACTGTATACTGGATAGTAATCGTATAATGAATATACTTCCCGGCAACAGACCATCAATATCAATATCAATCTGCTTCGCGTGCAAAAACCGAGTGTAGATACCAGAGACAGAAAATGCATCAAATCATGGTGCATGGTGGTTCTCTTCTTATCAGAGAGATTTGTAACATAACAATAAGACTACTTATTAATAGATGAAATAAATTGAAAAACATTCCCGCTTTGTTTGTTACAAAAAGCATGCGCAAACGGGAATTCATGCACCTAAAAGGCATCCTCGTGAGTGACTTTAATATACATCTCTACCGTTACGATTGGATAATCTTCTCCGTCGTGGAAAATCAAAATATCAACACGCCAAAGACCTTTCGGAAATGCTGGATTGATCAAGTTAACGTCCAGCACTTTATTCCGAATATAGTACAGCTGACCGGGCATCGGGCAGGTGCCTACGTCGGGGAAGTTGGTGGTGTTGCGGTAAAACTCGCGATAATCTCTGTACGTTGTGTTCAAAAATTGACAAAATTTCTGCTGTGGAATTCGGAACGGTGATCGAATGAACTGATTATTGCCCAGGGTGCTGTACGAAAGCACCAACGAAAGCTGTAAGAACCGAAAGATTAATTTGATTATATGCATGATACTAACATCGTTTGATCTATTGCAAGACCATCAGCCACTTACAGCGTAACTATCGTTCAAGTCGTGAAACAACTCGAACTCGCCATCCAACACAGAAATCGTACGATTGAACTTGCGGATTCGCAAATTCTTAAACACAAGGTAGTCGCTACCATTGTATTGATCCACTCTTTCGTACATCACCTGGACGGAGGATGCCAGGGAGAAGCTCGATGGAACCACAACCAGAACCACGGCCAGCAGAAAACACTTTAATGCTAAGCAGATAACGACTTTACTAGGTAAGGATTCCATTCTGTATGAGCTTAGTACACCAGCGTCTAGTTGTTTTTATAATAGATTAACTGCGTTGATGCTGTCCACCGCCATTAATTGATTTGGGAAGCAAGAGATTTGTTGATAGAACCGTTGGCGCTGATGCCATCGACAGCAATCAGCGCCAACATATGGCGTTACAGCGTTACGCAACCTTCAACCAACGCCACGCCATCACGAATAGAGCATGATGCAAGAAAGATTGTCATCATATCAGTAATAGGCAACAAGTGTTTGATAACTTTTTTAAAAAGTAAAACTTTAAAACAAACCATGTTTCCCCACTTCTCCCTGCAGCTGTCACATGTACTTCACAGAACTCATTGGGACCCCACGACGCTAACAAGCTTCTCGGCGATGGACTACCGAAAACGATCCCGATAGTCGTTCCTTCCTGGGACCGTGCATGGCAAGTGGCAGCGTGGCAACGTGTCTGGAGAATCCGAATCAGTCTCACTCCTGGGGTCCCTCGGTGGCCTGCTACGACCCCGTGCTATGCGCTATTAAACGATCTTGGCCGGCACCTCGAAGCAGGTGATCGCTCGGCCACTCTTCGTCTGCAGCTCCCAGTGGATGGTCATGCTCGGGATCTTGGGGTAGATCTCCAGCACATCGAAGCTACGCTTGTACACCACCGGCACGCCAGCCTTCAGCGGGCAACCGACCTGCGTTTCACCATCTTCCGCGAACAGATACTGACAGGCACTGGTACCATCGACACCGATGAACGGTAGCGGTAGGCCCACGATTTTCGCAAACACCGCCGTGTTTAGGCTCTTGACATCTTCCGCTGTTGAACGAGAGAAGACGAGTAATAGATGATTGATTGATTAATTGATAGACCAGAAACCGGAAGGGAATAAGAAGACAGAACTTACAGGGTGTGAACTTCTGGTTGATGCTAACCGAGGTTCGGCGCTTCAGCTTGCACGGTCCCTTCTCGCAGTTGCTGATCTCGATCACGTTCTCCTCGATCGGCACCAGGGCACGCGTATCTGTTTGGGGGGGATGAAAAGCGACGCACAAAAATAGACAAAGATCGTAAGAAACTCGCCAGAAATGACACATCTGCGAGTAGCGCACTTGACTCAAATCGAAAGACTTCAATGATGGTACACGCGGGATTATCTTTCGAAATTTTAAACCATTTTCGTTTCAACCATTTTCAATGTTTTCAAACTGCTCTCAAATTCCACTAAATCAAACATGAATTTGTCTCTACACTCTAACTCAAATACACCAACTGAGCCGCCCGGATTTTTTTCTCTGCTTTTTTTCAATTGCAGGTAATCTTTTATGATAAAAAGATGCTTAATTTATGATTTACGAATGGAACAGAATGATTTCTTCTCTCGAGTATTTTAACGAAAAACTCTAATGGTTGGGTTGGTATGTTGTAAAGCGCGCTGGTCGATTTGGCGTCTACGCCTTGTAGTAGGATTGCAAAGATATACTTACCACCGCACGATTCGACGACGGTAGCGTGTGCGTGCTCAGGCAGAAGGCTGCAGCAGACAACGGCGACGACGAGCAGTACGAAGGTGGGGAATGCTTTCATGATTACAACGACTGTGTTGCGTACCGTGTTGCTATCGTCGTCTTTGACTCGTGGGACCGTAGCTGAAAGCGGAAGAGAGGATACAATTGTGCGATTCACTCCATGATGAGCTGGTGGGAATTCGCGGAAGCGAAGCCACAGTTCGCAGGTCAATCAAAGGGTGCAAAACGGAGGTGCATCAGCAGCGCATCGAGGCGAACGGTAATTTCACCTGACGCAGGCCCTAGCGATTGCGATAAGCGGTAGCGCCCAGGCGTCTATTCATCCCGGTTTCAACATCCGCGAGCCGCAAACAGGTTCTGGTCCGGGATCGTTGCATCTCGCGGTTAGCGCTCCGAACCGGCCCATAATCGGTCTGGCTCTCGGCGAGGGTAATTAGATGGAATCTCATTACGGCAAAACTCGTCCCTTGTACCGATTGACGTCGCATCAATCGGACGCGCAGTAGGCGTAGCTTCAAGCCTTGCATCTCATGCTCGCTGGCAATCTGGAGTGCTATTGCTGGGCCTCTGCACGATTTCCTTGCCACGCGACCTTGAGCTTCTTTTTAAACAAAAGCAAAGTTGCCTCCCCCCATCCCCCGACAAAAAAAACTGCACAAAAAGGTGGTGGTCATGTTTGGTTTCTTCTGCCCCCAAAACAACCTCCGGCTCCGTTTGCATACTCCGCACTCTCGACGTTTCGGAGTTGCACAGAAACCTCCAGCATTTGCCACTCACTGGCCACTTCTTATGACATAACACACACTCGCACACACACACACACACACACACTCGGTACGCCGTGGCCGTGGTGCGAGAAGCGTTTACAAATCTTCACACTTTGCCCCTCTGGCCACCTCTGGCCACCTCTGGCGTTGTCGTGCCTTCACCACCTAGCCTAGCGCAATCGATCATCCGGAGGGTACTTCAAATGCGATCGATGGCTGCTTCAGATATATATAACGAGAAGAAGATCTTAAGCAGTGCGTCACTTACGTGTTTACCAAATTCACTTTCACAAAGTGCACGATTCGTTCGTTCCTTGCTCGATTTGCGAGAAGCTCTCCGAATGATGATCCGATGTGATCTTCAGGACTCTCCTCACCGATAGAACGTTCGACTGTGAGTGGTGTGGTTGATGTGTGCTGAACCGCTGTGCTTGCTGCCACATTTATAGGTACCGTAATGGCATCGGAATCGGCACAGACTGGCGCACACGCACGCACACGGACACCCGTTGCCCTCCCGCTGAGAACGCGAACGAAGCTTTGAAGCGCTCTGTCTTCGCAGCAGCCATTCTCGATAAGCCAGATCGATGCGGCCGACGAGGGATGGGAAGGGGGTAGAAGGTGAACGGAACGTACACGGTACACGTATAGCAGACGATCAGGCCGGGCCACGGTTACGACGACGACGCCCTGGATCGTACGTGAGTGGCAAGTTGATGTTTGCGGGGAGGGTTAACGCTTTGTTTCCGTTTGGCGGAGCTGAGGGTGGTGACGATGCGAGGATCTGCCATGGCCCCGACATTGCCATCCACAGTGACAGCTGTTTCGCGTGTGTCTGTGTCTGGTGTGTAGGAAGTGATCGAGCATAACAGGAAGGATGCATGATTTATTCGTGCACCGTCGATTAGGCACAGCATGTGGGATGCATTTGTTGGCGCAGCCTCAGCAGGCGGTGACACCCCCCCCCCCCCTTCTCCCCCTTCGAAAACAGCGGCGGATGTTGGCCCCATTCGGCCATCTTGTAACAACGTCCCAAAAATAGCATCCCACGGGCTTTTACTTTTAAATCGTCGTCGTCGTCGTCGTCGTCGTCGACGTCGTAGCCTACAACAGGGAGTTGGTTGTCTCGTTGAAAACAAAACCAAAAAACATGCTCTCGTAACGACGACGGATTGGTTTCACGCTTCGAGAACTGCGGGAGCGGAGGAGACGATGGGCTTATTTTTGAAAAATGCTAATTCCGGCTCGATGATCACCAAGATCGAAGATGGGAGCCGAAGAAGCGCAAAAGATTGGTCATCGTTTACGTTACGCACTGGTGACCGTGGTGGGCACCGGCATCTGGAGAGCATATCCTCTACAGCAAACAACAGTCGTGTGGCCTTGTGGTCTTTTGTTGTTGTTCTATTCTGTTTTTTCTAGCTATGAAGCTTCCCGTCCGTGCTCGCTCGCATGATGGCTTTATTGAGCTGAATCGGCATTGGATCGAGAAGATCACAAAAAGGGCAAAGGAAGTAAAGGTTCCATGTAGTAGTAGCGCTAGCTACCTGCCACTCATAACTATGTAACAAGTAACAGCAAAATTGCGGTCGTGTAATGATCTCGTTTACGTTTCGCTTTTACGTCTTGACGAGCGTTTCATACGACCACGGTGCTACCAACCACCAAACCAATCAAGCCAGGTAGCTTAACCTTCCATAAAAATAAGTAGTAAACGGGGGTTTTAGTAGTAAAGTAGAAACCTTTGAGTTATTGCTCTGATTGCACTTCTGTCGCTAATCGTCCAACACAACTGGACACACTATGGCACGCCGCCATTAACCGTTACGATCGGCGATCACATTTATTAGTTGTTCCGTACACGGTGAATCAATTGATATTCAGCTCTTGTCCTTCTAAGTGTTCTTGAGCCGCGATCCCTCCGATCACTTCCTAGGGCGTTGGTGTTTACCTCAACTGTCTGTCTGTCCTTCTTGTGCGCAGACAGCTGTTAAGGTGTGGCGTATCACGGTTAATGATGCGCCGTTGCAATCTCCGGAGAAATGGCGATCGAAACTTACTATTTTTCCAGCAGCTCTGGCACACCAAAACACGCGGTCGACGTCGTTGCACGATGGTTACTGACGGTGGTGTTTCGGGCTCGAAACGTCTAGACCATGGTGGCCGTCTCGTGTCGTCGTCTACTCGTCACGAGCGATCCACTCGGAGCCGGAGCCGTAGCCGGAGCCGTAGCCGGAGCCTTGCCCCGCATGCTCGAATATACCAGCAATTACTACAGCTCATGGCGGGTGGGCCATGCATGGAGCAGGGCCAACCGGACCGGAGTTCCTTGTTTAGACAGCGCTTCGGGGCCGGCCGTTGCGTCGCGATCTTCGCAGCAATCTCGACGCCTCGCGGGTTCACACCTCGCGGACATTGGGACAAGATTATCAACACCCGCAGGCGCCGCTCAAGGCTAGCGAGCCTCCAACTTGGTGGTGGTTGTTGTAGGGGTGGTAGTAAATGGTTAGAAGGCGGCACTTCTTCCTCGATGCAACGATAAGCTGTGGCCGGTGAAGCAGTTGGGTGGTTTCATGATACGATTCGCCAGCTGTGGGACGGAAGTTGGGTTCCGAAACTCGTCTTTTGTTGTGGCCCACAATAGGTAGACTCATTAACCTTGGCCTTCATCTTCGCCTTTTCTGCGATTTATCGCGATTTATGGCGTACAATTGCGAGTCGCAGCGGAATGGAACGAATCTGTAGCTCGCGGGTTTCGTTTGATTCAGCTGGCCACTCAGGCATGAAGCGATTAATCAGCATATTAACGATGTTTCGCGAAATTGGAAGATGAGCTGACTGAAGAGAAACAGATCACCTTCACCAGCGGTCGATAACCCTTGATCTGGTTTTGGGATTTGGCTTCGATGTTCAAGATCATGTTCACTGATCGAATGCTGTAGGATCGTATGAATGTGATCATTCTCCTTCTACATCTGGTTGAGCATCAGGCCAATTACTTCGTCATGAAAAAAAACTCGGTTTTCTTTTGGCGCAGCATTCAGTTAAAAACGGCCGTTTCAAACCTCCCTCGACTCCCAAGCTCGTGCCGTATAAACTGCTTGACCACTGTATAAACGGATCCAGGAGTCGAAAGTTCCGTCGAAAAATGGGCTACAACCCTGTGCGTTTGTTTTGGTTTAGGAAATTGCTGAAAACATAAAGAATTTTTATCTTTTTTTAACCATTCCATCAATTACTGGATGAATATAAAGGTGATAAGAGCAAATTAGGATCATTTGCAACTTCTGCTATTGTTTCCATTGGAAAAATACGCCGGGAAAGTGTAGGAAACTTGAAGAACCGCATCCCGAAAGATCCCCGAAAAGACCGGCCACAAACTACGGAAAAGGATACTGCTTTTTGCTCTTCATTTTTCCTAAAACGATCCTTTTACAAGCTCCGGGAGGCAATTAACCCAAAGGAGCACAGAGAGATCTGCTGCAGAGAAGCGGGAAACCATCGGAAACCGGCAAGCATTAAGGTTCATGATTCTGTAAGGATCTGTTGCACTAATGATCGAATTCTCCTTCCAGCAATCATCACGGCAAGATCTCCTGGGGTAAAGCCGGTTAAGAATGTAAAATGGATAATTTTACGCCGAAAATCACCACAGAAACTTGCAGATTCTGTTTGCTTGATGATAAATCCGTTTTGCGGCTCTTCGATTGTTTCGACGCGAACGAGAATGCTGAACTTCTGCAGACCATCGCCGGATGTGAGGTAAGTTCTTTCTGGAGCAGAAATTTATCTTTGAAATAACGTCTCTTCCGATTATCACTCGCAGATCACTCCCGAGGAGACACATCAGAATATCTGCCCCAAATGTGTGCAACAGATGAAACTGGTCATGGACCTAATTTCCGAGTTTCGCCGGGTGAACAAACTGTTTTGCAGTTTGATAGAGTTAGTAAGAAAATGAGGTTTTTGCTTCCCAAACTAAACTAGAGCTTGTTTTGTATTTCAGAAAGCAGGATTGCAATTTTCGGGACGCACTGGAAGGAACACCGATGATAACGTTGCTGCTGCAACCAGCTACGGAAGACACAGAATTGATCGCTGAACCGGCCTGTGCCGAATCTGAGGAGGAAGAGTATTTCCCAACAGAGGCAACCGACTGCGACGATTTAGATTACAATATACACTCATCAGAGAATGTGCCGCAGGTCGAGCAAGTATCGGAAGTTCCTCCGGATGCACCAATTACCAAAGAAGAAGACCAAATTTGTTATGTTTGCCATTCCTTCAGCGGCTCTCGAGCCGCAATGAGTAAACATCTGCAAAATACTCATGCCAGCGATGGGCCCTATCGATGCAGCCAGTGCCTGTTCGTTTTAGCAGGTGTCCAGGAGTTGAACGATCATTTGCGCAACCACGCAACACCGTTCGGGTGTTTGTTCTGTACAGAAATGTTCCAGCAGCCGGACGAGTACAACGAACACCAGCGAGTGTGCACCGGTTACAGCTGCTACGGTTGCCAGAAACGATTTTCTAGCTTTACACACCTGAAGAATCACAATGGCTGCGGATCGTCAAAACTGCAGCGATTGCGGTCGGTCAACAGTATGCTGAAGGCCAGAATTGGTTCCACATCGTTTCAGTGCGGATTATGCAGCGATGCTTTCCATCGCGGTTATCTGCTTGCTCGGCATCTAGAGAACGATCATCCTACCGTACCGGTGCCGTTATTTCAATGCAATGTGTGTCGGCTAAAGTTCACAACGATTGGCGACGCGCGGAAACATCGGATCTCACATAAAACCCATAGCATTGGAATGCAAACCAAAAATGAGCTGGAGCAAGAATCTCTTCGAGAAGTGGACCTAAATGATAAGAATGATTGTATTATCTGCTGGAAGAGCTTTAAATTTAATCGGGAACTGTTACAGCACCTCGAGACGGAACACAAAGACGTACGCGTGAGGCTGCACCGGTGCACCAAGTGTGATCGCAAGTTTACGAGTGAGGCGAAGCTGCAGAAGCACGATTACAACACCCACCAGGGCCGGCAGCCAAAGTTTGTGTGCACATTCTGTGGCCGTGTATTTAACAAGCGAATTGGACTGCGTGATCACGAAAGCACACACTGTGGCCAGAAGCGATACAACTGTGAGAAATGCAAGCGGGAGTTTAGCTACAAAAGTTCGTACGACCGCCATATGCAAGTGGTGCATAGCGATGCCAAAAATTTCACCTGTGAGTACTGCCAGAAGAGCTTCAAGCGGAAACCGACGTTGAAGGTGCACCTTCGATTGCACACCGGAGAGAAACCTTACCAGTGCGAATTCTGCGTTCGGCAGTTTGTCGATGCGTGCTCTTTCCACAAGCACAAGAAAAAGGAGCATGGTTTATAATTAACCCTGGTTTAGGTGGTCATCAATGGATTCGAAAGTATGAAATAAAGTCCAAAGAAACACGAAGAACGATACGGTCGGAAATTGTAATATAATTGCCGAAGAAGAGAATTTCAGAGAGGAGAGATAGAGGCTTCGAACGAATCGCCATTGACGATCAAGGAGGTCCTGCAATAAATATGCCGTCTTGTCTGGACCTTTTTCGTCAGAAATTCGTGAAACCCCACGTTCGTTCCTCGGCTACCGAAACCCCAAAAATATTTTTAAAAACCGCGGAAAAAACGGCCAATTCAAACAAGAAACGAAGTGGTGAACTCTCCAATCCGTACAGTATAAACTCTTTGAGCTGGTCTTACAGTGGTAGTCGATAAAATACGATCGTTTGGTTAAAATAAGGTAAAATTTTCAAAAAAATCAAATTTCCAAGTGAAAATGGGCTGCAACCCTGTGCCGTTGTTGTGTTGAGGTGTGAGGTTAGAAACAGGCGTTTCGCTGTTTTAAAGGGGGTTTTTAAAGTATTCTCAACAATTTTCCTGAATTTCGGTACAAAGATTACTCCCCAAAACGAATTTTAAGTAGAACCTCGAGGGCGGAACGGAAGCCACAGCGCTCGGCGGCCGCGCCTCGTTGAAAGGTGTGTGGGTGCGTGTTTTTATTGGTGCCATCATAGAACCTCGTCTCGCCTCGGAAAAAGGGGGACATTAATTATCGATTGCGTGCGTGCGACTCACGAGTGGAGCTGTGTGCCATCTAAGTAACCGTTGCTGCTGAAAAGAAGAGGTGAGAATTAAACGCACGTTTCGAAGATTACGAACGCCCAATCCCTAGAGAACCCGAAACCTGCTTTTGCACACAAAATAAATAGAGGAAGGTAGAGAGAGGAAGTGAAAAAAACATGGCCAGGTCGTTGGAGGAAGAGGTAAGTGCATTCCGTTACTTAGTAGTCTTCTAGTATCCCGCAACAAAACCATTCGCAAATCGCAAGAGAGCCTGAATCGCGGACGCAGCAAAGAGAAGCGGAATGGATCGCACAGGATGAGGACGCGGACGCGGACGCGGACGAGGTGTCCCATCGCATGGGTTGACCTTCTAGATGGCCCCGCTAGTAGGTCGGATTATGGGGTTCGTCATGCGAGGCAGCCAAACCCTCTCCTGCACACGACACGCACGCACACAGAGGCGCTGGCGATGGTGCAACATGACGACACGGTGGCCTGCTCTGCGCGCACCGGGTGACGATCAAAACAGATTAGCTGGCACGAAAGTCGCCACGCCGTCGCCCCATCAATCGATTGTCAACCCCTCGGTTGACTAATGATCCAATCTTCGCGAATGGTAATCACCAGAGGGGTCGCTCTCCATGCCTTGATCGCGCGCGGCTAACGCCCATCTTTGGCACGCACCCTGCTGCACCGCTGCCACCGCCCCGTCTCTGTGCTTCTATGTGTGCGTGTGTGGGGCTCAGTTTCGTCGGGTCGCACAATTAGCGCCGTAGCGGCGGAAAAGGGTTTAAGAATACGGCGGCCGGTGCAGCAGCAGTTGCAGCAGCTGTACCGTTGTCGTAGCATACTGCGTCTGTGTCTGATGTGTTTTTAATGGGCCACACCTCGTTTTGGGCGCGCCAAACTATGTTGCCGTGTTCTAATTTGTTACAGCATTACGGTGCATCCATATTTAGGCGGACGGCTAATAATTCATTCCTCTTCTTTTCCTCCAATTTTCGTACTGACACTGGCTTAGCAAAAAGGTCAAAAACGAGCGCCCGGACTCGTCACCCGCTGTCTCTGATCGGCGCCTCCTGCGAGGTGGTTTGTTTGGGTTTTCACCCAACTGTCACCGTTGCCATGGTGCAGCAGTTCGCTAGAGAGAGGGTCTCGAGGGTGTGGCCCCCACTCCTTGGGCGGCATCGGTATCGTACCCCTTGAATGCCGTTTTAGCAATGCAACGCGTGCGTTGAGGTAGGCCCACCGCATATGGCACAGTTTGCGCGTTCGCTCTGATCTGACCCACTCCATCACCGATATGTTATCAGTCGGAGGGCCCCAAGCGCGGTACACATCTGGGCCAACACACACCGCGCGGGCCGTCATTTGGGTCGCGCGTGTCGAGAAGCATCCTGCCCGACTTTGAGAGCACCTGTCGAGATAAGAAAGCCGGGAGGAGCTAGTCCACGGAGCTACCGGAGTTGAAGAAGTGTCCGAAATGTTCCGGCTGGAAGGATTTACGATATATCGGATAATGTAAACTCGGTAACAGCCGAGTGTTGGGATCCGTCTTTTCGCTATTTATATCCGCACGTCGGATGGCACGGACTTTCCGTTACTCGGCCAAACGATATCACTTATCTCAGAACCGCAGGCGTTGTCTGCTGCTGCTGCTGCTGCTGCTTTGCGTAATCGGTGACTCACCCGCCATCAAACGAGAGGGGGGAAATTTCCAGAAGTAACCGGTTCGCGTCTTGGCTAACCAGCTTGCCGTTCGTAAACACTGCCGGGAACCGGCTCCGGTTTCTTCTTTGCTGCGCCAGCAAGAATGATACGAACGCGAGAGTTACAAATAAATGGTGCGATAATTCACCTTCGGCATCAGTAGCGCCGGCCGGCCGGTAGAGAGGTGTCACATGCCACCTTCCCCCCTTTCCAGTGGAGTGTGTGGAGCGTCTGATTACGTTACACCACCCGGCCACGGTTTCGCTTCACTTGCTTCCCCTCTGGAGGGGCTACATTATCTCGCTTGGCTGTTCAATGACCGTTTCAATGCCAAATTAAAGGAGCAAAAGAAACGCGCAGAAGAAAAAAATAATGAAAAACAACATGGATAAGATCCACCCCCTCCCCCTCCCTTCCCTCCTTTCTCTTCGAAGAATGGCCGTTTTGCGCGAGCCGTTCAATGTCACTCATGGATTCTCTGGGCCTGCAGACCCAGCCGCGTGCGTGAATGCAGTCGGTGCAGTTTTTTTTATTGTGCCAAATGTTCGACTGTTTCAACCGAAAGGCACCTACCATCACCATCACCTCCTGTCCCACCGATGCTCATCATGTTCACCTTCCCTTGAACACGGCGGCGATTCGGTTTGACATTGACCGTGGGTCAACCAGCAAGCGATCGAGCGATCAAGCAAGGTGGTCTGTGTGTGCATTGTCGGCATTGAGCTGATGGAGAAATCCGCGTTCTTCGCTCGAGTTCCTGCTCTTCTGCCCTCCCCTTCAATGGCCGATTGTGGTCACGAAATTGAAACACGAAATGGCAACCCGTTGTCCTTTAATGCTCCGTCCAGTGTACGGCTTTTGGAAGCACGTGACTCGCGGCTGTCCAAAGATGGCAAAGGATGATCCGTGCGCGTGCTACTCTGGACCGAACCGAGATGATGAGGCTTTTTGTCCAGCACGACGTTGAGGTTTATGAATATTCATCTCGTGTGCTTCCCTAGCCTGGCGGTAATTAAGGCGTGAGGTATTTGTTTCTCTGGTGTTCCCGTGCGGTCGCGATGTAAATCACGTGTCGTTGGAATGGCCGCGCCAGGGGAATTTGAAACAAAATCCCTTGTTTCTCTTTGAGAAAGGTTATGGTGGTGGCGGTGCTGTTGTTTTGTAACACAAGAATTGGGGATTTTTCACCTTCGCAGTTCACCAGAGACAGAGATAGAGAAAGCCGGGCGGAACTGGCTGGCTGGCTGGCAAAACGAATGCAAAACAGTGACATACAAATGACGACGACAGGGAATAATTGGAAGAAGGAGAAACCAGCCCGATCGTCGCGATCCCGCGTAGAAGGTGTCCCGAACCCCGCGAGACAACCGTGCAATGGTGGAAAAACCAGTTCGGTAGGCCTGCCACCGCTGCTGGAGCTCATCTCGAGTGATCGGAGAGAGAAAGAGAGAGAGCGAACGAGCGAGCTCGTTTGCATCGAACTGGCCGCGGCCCACCGTACCCGGTGTTTACCTGTTGAGGCTGGTTTGATGGCCGTTGCAGAAGGAGGAAGAAGAAAAGGTGCGGAAGGGCCTCTGTGTGTTGGTTCATTGCGGGGACGCCGGTGTGGAACCGGTATTTTACCTAGCAACACCCAACACCGCTCATCCTTCGCATCATGATACGCGCTCAGGCACACACCGAACAGACCGCAGACCTTCTGTTATGATTGTCATATCTTTCCGAGTGTGTGCGGTGCCACCAGTACGCAGACACTTTCGTAAAACGATTGTTCGATGTTTGACACGCGCGGGGATGGAGGAAGGGTTTAATGTCGTCGCCTGACGCATGATTGTCGCGTCAATGTTCATTCATGTCCATCACTGTTTCGCGCGCGTGTGCGCCTTGCATCGGTAATGGTGTCCGTGGTGCCGGTTTGCTGCTAAAAATAAAGATAAATACTAGAGACGACGCCCTGACGAGGAGGAGGGGAAGTTTGTGTGATCGCAATTGGATTGCGCTAGCTAGTAGCCTTTTGAGACCATCAAATTCGTAGCGTCGATCGTTGCCTAGTGGCCTATCAGGACGGCATTACAATCTCTAGTTACCAGAACTAATAACCTGCGAAAGAGCGGGATGATAGGGACGTTTAATCGCGAAATTTCTCGCCGGTATTCGCTCGTCGTCGTCGTCGCCGTGGACGTCGAAACGCGAGATCTGCTGCTCTGTCTCGCGATTAGCTTATCGGCGACAGTGTCGGCCAAGGGTGACCGTGACGGCAGAATCCATCCGTCCCACCAGTCAATAGTGACTTGGACAAATGCGTACGAGCGGGCGCGCGACGAGATTTGAGAAGGAATGTATTTAGGTCAGTTTAGGTGGTCGCGACGGATCGCTCAAGGTCCATCACGGCATTCGATAGGGCGTGCGTGCAGGCAGGCGAGTGAGCGAGCGAGGCAGCGAACGCGCTACTCTCGGTTGCACAGGTTCGGCTAGCAGGCGCTAGAGGGCAGCAGTGGTCGTGAGCTTTTTTGAGAATCTGTTTTTTGTTTAAAGATTTGATTGTTTTTGCATTTATTAACATTTTATTTGTAATCTTATGTTGCAAAATGTTTGTATTAATCGGTGGAAAAAGAGACGAGGGCGTTCAATTTAGTTAGTTCGACTTCTATCCACGCAGATCGTACAGCAGAATGTATTTTGTAAGAAAAATTGATTAATAGTATGGCTAATTCATTATCGTGCACTGTCCATCACTCATTACATCCATTTTCGCGCTCGGCCACCTTCTCGAGTGCCGTGGCCACTCTATTGTTCAATGCCACAAACACACACACTCGCACACACGAGTTGCAGCCAATGGCGATACAATGAGCATTTGTTGCGTTCGCTTCAAGTGCATCCTGCGTGAAGTGGTGGCACTTGAGCGCAAACGGTGCGATTGGCGGTAGTAGTAGTCGCGATCGTTCCGGAGTAACCGGAAAAAGTAGCAGAAGCAGAGGTAGATGGTGCGGGGGTGGTGGTGCGCTATGAGGTTACTGGTGAATTGACAATCGAGAACACCACCGACAGAGTCGCGAGTGACGAATAATTCCAACAACACGGGGACCTAGCACGGTACGGCACGTATTTGACCAGACGCGACCATGTTCCCTGTTGTTTCCCGGACTGGACCACTCTACTCCGTTCCACTAAAACACGGGATTTCTCTTTCATGTGTGTGCGTGTTTGCGGGTTGGTACAGCAGGTACTCCAATACGAACATGATCTCGCAATTATCAGCGCAAATATTAGTCAGCTCTGCCCCTTGGCCCACTGGCGCGAAATTACACTATCAGCCGGTGCCGATGAAGGTGCAGGAAATGAGACTGAACTGGTGTGGTGGGTGAGCACAACAACAAATGCTGTACTCTGATGTACAGCATCGGTATTTATCACTAGAGCAATATGCTTCACTTCACGCACGCACACGGATTCGCATTCAACACTGTACACCGGTCTTTCACGTGTTTCACTTGTTGTGAAATGTCCTCACGTGCCACCAGCATTACCCCTCGCTGTGGCGTGCACTGAATGGGGGATTCACGATCGCCGCGTGGTCGCGTTCGAACCGCGTTCGGACCATCGTTTATCACCTTTTGAGTTTGGCGCTTCCATTGCGCCGCGTTCTCGTGCCGCTGTTGCTAGGCCGCGATGCTGCCGCAGACACCAAAGCCAACCAAACGCGTTGTCGCGTTTTTTCGAAACGCTTCGCGCAGAATGGTCATCGACAGTCGCGTGAGACTTCTGCTTCGTTCCGTTTCCGAGGAGAGAAGCGTATCAATGGCGCAGTTTGGCCGCAAGTGGTGCGAACGATGACGTTACGGTGGTGTCGCGTTCGATGCTTCACTTTTGGATGAAAAAAAAAAACCGTGATCCTCCCCCTATGGCAGCCATTTTTTTTGGTGCTAAATGCCACCGCTATCGGTAATCGCGCAAGTGCGTCACAAGCTGTCGATGACGTCGCCCTGGCTGGTGTTATGGTCGTGTAATGCGACAACGGCGCGAATGCAGTATTTTCGGGCTGGCGCGTCATAAGACGGTGGCGCGCGCGCGAACACGATGATGGATCATGAAGGGCGTGCGCCATTTTGGATTGAGTCTAAAAATAGGAGCCATACTGCTAGTGCTCTTTCTAGAATTGCGTCGAATGCTAGCTTTTCTAGAACCGACCTGCCTGGTCACCCAGGCCGCCAGGTGTGATGGTGCTGATGTCACTTCCTTTAACTCTTTTGGAAAAAAAGATTTTCCATTTTCACCGCGCCACCGCTGTTGGCACTTGGATGGATGGATACGCCGGTCAGTTGCGAATGGCGTGAGAGTGGCTCGGTTTGGTGAGATTTCACCATCGATGGGAATTAGTTGTTGGCAACAGCATCAACAGCAGAGAAGGAAGTGCTTCATGACGTGTGTTTGGTCGCGTGATGGAGACGCACGTAGTTGTCGTCGTCGTCGTCGTCGTCATCATCGTGCGATGCATTACCCGATTAACACCAGAAATACTCCTTGAAAGAGAGAGAGGGAATGTGTGTGAGAGAGTTGTCGGATTGGCCAATCTTTAATCCAGATAGAGAGAAACGTGTAACCTTGGCGTAATCCATCCAGCGTGCCCGGCTATCAAGACACGCAGGTCGAACCGAGCAAACCGGCACTCGTGGCGCCTTACCGTGTACCGTACTCAACTGATAAGGTCTTCACTCTGAGGTACTTGCTGGATGTAGCAGCCTTCTGCAGCCAACGTACCTGCCCGTGTGGCGTCGCTATCTATATGCCGCATGGAAATGATTCATCAATTTGTATGTGTGTATCTGTTTTGTTGTTCTTAAAATCAAAAACATCTTTCCCTCTTTCGCAACGCCCTTTTCCTATTGACACCTCGTAGAGGGATGATGACTGCAGCATGATTGATCGATTAGGAACCGATTGATAGAGAGAGAGAGAGGAAAGAAAGAGGGAGAGAGGCCGGAACACTATGCAAACCAATTGTCAGCCTGGAGTAAAAAAAGGAAAGCTTGTCCGTAGTGTCTTGTCGTAGCGGGATCCTTCCGGGATGAGCACTCCGCGTCCGTGTTGATCGGATTCTGATTTCTCGTTATTCCCGTACGCTCCCCCCGAGACCAGATAATGGGTTATGGCTCCGATAAGTATCGATAAGAAGACAGAACATTTTTGTTGCTGTTTGACATTTGTTCCACGCGCCCTCACACCTCACCATCTGCATCTTTCTTCCTCCTTCCTGTTGATGACCTAAATGTTGGCCAAGGAGGGGTGTGTCGATCGGCAGAGTGATAGAACATGCTGCTGCTGGTGCTGCTGCTGCTCCAGGGTGTCAGCCATCGTTATCACCATTACCGCCGTTTCAACCGGTGCGAGTCAGTTATGCCACTGCGCCTCTGCTGACAGCATGACAGCTTAAATAAGCAAAAATGTAGCAAAAATGAAGCAAAAAAGAAGAAGAAGATGGAACCATTAACCTTCGATAAACGTTTCGATAAAAGCTCTCCGGCAGCAAGTTGTTCCACGAGCTGCTTGTTGCTGCTTCCGTGAGGCAGGTGGCTATCGCTGGCGCATCCTTCTCTCCAACCTCCTTCTCGCCCTCGCGGTGGTAGTGCCATGGAAAAAGGTGTAGATGTCTATCGGTGTAGCCTTATGTAACCAGCGCCCGTCGTTTGTGCCTTGGTGGCCGTGTTCCCGAGAACGGGGCGAAAAGCTTTCGCTGGAAAATCGATCCGGTGTGGCGAGCGTGTGTGTGTCCACGTCCGTATCCACAGATCCGGTTGAAAGACGACACAAGCATCCGCAAACCTGGGGAAGGGAAGGGGTCGGATGTTCTTTTCCAAAATTCCGAGATGTGTCACTATTTTTGTTGCGATTCGATCTCCTTTTGCAGCAGTACGGCCGGCGACGTCACCGAATGTCGATTGCTATTTTGAGGAAAAACTCTTGAGGTACGGATATGAAATGTTCCTCGATTTATATTACAATAACGTCTTCTCAAAGTTCAATAGTGATAAGAGACTAAGAAAGTTGTTTAAATATTCTTCAGTACAATAATTGTAGTATCCCAATGCAATACGTCGTGGAGGGTAGTGCTCTTCAGTGAAATCCAAATGATCTTTATCACAGATCATTAATATCTTCATTCCCTATCGCATCATCAACAATCCTTAATTGTCACCGGATACTGTCAGATACCATCGAACAATGAGGGCCACCCTCGCTATGCACGTGTGTTATGTAACCGGGGTTATTGTTTGCCATTACATCATGCATGATGCGAGGTTGCTTTTCCCTTTTTCCGGCAATTGCTGCCCTCTCTTCCGACTGCACGTCGCCCTTTACCACGAACCTCCTTTGGCCTGCTGAAGTAAGGCAACCCTTAATAATACGGTAGCGAACGACAGTATTTACCTCCTAAAAATCGTTAATTTTTCATAAAATACAGACACCGCCCCGTCCCGGATGGTGATCGATCGATGGTGTCTTCCACCAACTACACAGTTCCCATTCTCCGTGGTGCGCGGTTTGTTAGTTACATGCAGCCTTTCCGCTCACAGTCCAGGACTTTTGCCATCAGGCGGTGCAGCGCAGCGGCAGTAGACCTTCGACCCCCTTCGACGACTGGCTGATGGTCTATGAAGGGTGGAAGGGTGGGTGCCACGTGGGTGGGTGGGAAAACAACCTTCCCATGGGGTGCAGGGTGCGGGGTTGGAGGTATTCCTGCCGGCAGACAACCTGTCTCCACCGTATGGCGTCGCTGTCGTCGTCGTCGTCGTCTGTCGCCACACAAACACACACGCGCACACTTAAACGCTTGGCATATGCTATGTAGCGAGGGCCCAGAGATCGACGTTTGTATTTTGTCTACGAGCCACAACCCGTGTGTTGGATCGTCAACTGTCTCGTTTGCATGCGTTTGTGCTACTCGATGATTATCCTGGCCTCGGCGAAAGGTTCAGTATTGGTGGATTGATCCAACGCAACATGGAACCGCGATATGAAGTACGGCGTCTACTACGCGTCGCTATCTAGACAGACCGCCATCGCAAGCTTCCCTTCATTCGAGGTCATTGCGATCGCGTGCACTGCATCCATTTCGATTAGCTTTGGCGTTTTGTTGCTGCTTATGCCATTGGTCGACCGGTCCGGTCTCAACGGGGCACTGCAACTCTCTAATCCCCTCCACCGGTTCGCTTATCTAGCCGTATATCAAGTGTTTACTCGAGGGATCCGTATCAAGAGAGAGAGCGAGAGAGATAGGTGGTTCGCGTTATCACGTTTACTACCTCGGCCTGGCACTGTCGCCATTCGTGTGGTTCGCCTCTAACGGGATGCTTTCGCCCGAAATCGATTTGTCCGCATTGGCGTAACCAGCGTGAGCCGGCATATGTACGTTTGGTGCAACTGGTTAACCAGGGACTGCTTCTTCGCGTTTTTTTTTGTTGTTGCTCGTGTTATTGCAAGAAGGAATTCCCACCGCTGGGCACCGTTTGACCTTGTCTCGGAGAGTCAGGCTCCTGCCATTGCCCCCCTACATGCCTACCATCCCTTACCGACCTTCTGGAATTGCCTCGGTATTGATTAGCTTTGCGATTCGATGGCGCTGGCATTTCGATGCCACATACTCAACGTCACACCAGAGCGGGGTTACAGCGTCTTCGGAATGTAGTCCCGGACCTGCGGCTTATCATAAGACGCTGTTTGGTGGTGGATTCACTGTATTCTGTTGTGCATTGGCATGGTGCACTGGACAGGTACCTTATCACCGGTGGTGGGATGCCAAATGTACAAGGTCGCGGCTCTGGAACACAGAAAGAAGGATGTCGCAAAGTCGATAAAGTGGCAGTGAGAGAGAGCGAGAGAGATAAAGAGAAAGAGAGGCAAATGAAGAGAGCGAGAGAGAGAGAACAGGAGTGATAGAATTTATTTTATTTCTTTTAGGTTCCATTCTGAATCACTGAGCAGAAGATGGTGTTACGTGCCGAGGGCTGGCGGTTGCGTAACGAACCAAACATTATGCAGAGCGATGACTCCTTGTGTGTACAACATACTACTTAGCATCGCCTGTACTACCCGCGATTCACGAGCATTTGTTGCTGACTGGTTCCAGAGAGAGAGAGAGAGAGAGGGAGACTGAGATAGAGAGAGAGAGAGCTAGTTAAGCTAATCCTTCCAACGACGACGACGGCGACCGGTTCGGACCTTTCTTCGTCACCGTATGGCCTAGTTGCACTGCCAGAGGCCTGTGAGGCGTTTGTTAATTGGATTATGGGTGCGCAATGAACCAAAAAAAACCTACCAACCGCCCACCGTCCAACTTGGGAGAGCGAGCGAGCGAGCATCGCGTCGTTGTTAACTAACTTCGGTCGATCGTTATTCGATTATTCGCTTCGCACTTTTAACGGACTCCTGTCAATCCGCAGACACCCGCATGCTAGTCGACTCTGGTGGACTCTGGTGGGTGTGTATTGATTTGTTACGTCGTGTCGCGCTTTTGCTCTCTGCCCTCGCCAGCGGCTTACAACAAGGGGCACACACATACACGTACGGAGCACTGGAGCGCACGGCAGGAGGATATATACCCGGTGTGTCCTTCGGCAGTAATGTGTACCGCCTCGCTGGGGTCGCTCTCGGGCTCGGGTGCATCACATCATGGAGCTGAAGCTCCTCTGAGCTGCCACGGATTGTCGGTGGCACTCACGAGCTTTTGAGGGAGCCATGCCGAGAGCGCGCATCGCTGCCTGATGGACGAAAAGTGCGCAGAAAAGCTTAGCTAGTGTCTGTGTGCCGTCTCTATGTGTTTGCGTGAGGGATGGACAAACGCGCACGGCATGGAGAATGGCAGGCGAAAGGCATTGGCGAGCCCCCTTTGCCATGCTCCACTACTGCAATGGCTGGAAGGAAGGACAACCGAATCGAGTCACGCACCGGAGGCACGCACAGAGCGCGCGCCAGGACCAGGCCGCCGGAGGCATCGCAACAGCAGGAGCCTCCTTCCTGCATTGTGACCTCGTACTCTCGTACTCTTGTGTTTGTCGCCTGACCGATCGTGCATTGTGTCTCGGCTCTCTGGGGGGTAGTATCTGCATCGTCTGCCTGTGGCGCGCGTGCATAAACCCGTGAGCGTGCGTGCGGCAGTAGCATGACAATCGATGCAGTCGGGGTGGCGTTGGATTCTCACGAAACACCCATCACCGCACGTCGTTGAAACGCAAGGACGACAGCTGCCGAGACACGGAACCCCATGTGACACGGCGTATGTGGTTGCACCAGGCGCCAGGATTACGGGAGAACTCGGCATCGGTCAGAATCGGTGCCTCTCTCTCTCTCTCTCGCACGCCCACACCTCTGCTCTGTGGGCATTACATAATCTAATGCAGTAGGATTCGCGACAAAATCGATGCAATTTTGTACCGGTTTGCGACCTTTTACCATTTTCCCTGTGATGCGTCTCTTGTTTCGAGACTCTGGTCACTGGTGAGGGTTTCCCGTGTTTGGCAGGCGCTTAGTAGTAGAAGAGAAATAGTCGACCAAGAGATGAGTAATGCTTCCCCATTTTCCAGTACACGTGTTCACCCTGGAAGCACTTTACCTGACGTCAAATGATGGTAGTCGTTTAGGACAAAAGAAGATCTCCATTATGATTGGATGTTACTTTTATCATATCTCTTCTCGTTCCTGCATAATGCAGTGCAGCTGAGTGTTAGTGTTGCGTTCATTTTGCACCCTTCTGGAGGTTATACGATATGGTTTTTTGTTTTATCCGGTATTTGAACCTAGGTAGCCTTAATCCCCACATAGGAACTAAGGTCCCGCCGCTCTGAAAGGCACTCTAAGAAATGACTAGCTTCCACCGATTGTTTGAGGAGTACATGCACGCCGTTGACAACGAGATGCCCACTAGAAAACCTCCTCCTCCTCGATTTAGTTCACTTTAACTAACCTCGATGCTCGATGAACTTTTTTGTGCAGAAACACCACTGGCCGCCCGGTCTAGTATTGTCGCCCACCTCGCGCTCCGACCTCGGCCAACCTGTGACCAATAGCACATCTGCTTACCGTGGTTCACCTTGTCCTTTCGCTTGACTTGGTCTAACTTTTTGTGACCTCTCCCCGTCGACGACTAGCACCCGGCCCGTGCTTTGCGATGGAATCGGACAAGATTTACGATCGCACTTGCTATGATTGGTCTCGGGGAACGACATTCGCGCGAATCATCCGCCTAGCGAATTTCTCGCCTTCCTCGTCCACACGCCTTTGGGCTATTGTTCCACGTGGAACCTTTGCTGTGATGCGACGGTGAACGGTGTGGAAAGTTGATTCGAATGACGGTGTTTAGAGAATGATGGTGCGTTGTGTTACTGCGGCGCAACCCCCCCTTGCGCCAATGGTCAGGATGAAATGGAAGATTATCTGTGGCCCGCTCGTTTGGATATTATTATGCCCAAGGACGGGTGTTGGTGGTGGTGAGGCGGGAGTGGGCCAAGAGCGACAAGAGATAAAAGTGCGGATGCATCAATTTAAAGCAGATCTCGTGTTTGCGCTGAATTAGTGGCGGGGCTGAAAATTGCGCTACAACATAGTAGGCGCTCCACACTTGATCAACGAAGCAGGCAGAAGAACAGTAACACCAGCGAGAGTAGGGGGGCGGGGGAGGCGAGTGCGAGAAGACGCGCCCGATAGGAGGATGACGCTCACGACGAACGAAACGCCTCGCCGTCCTTTCTGATGAGATAATTCACCCCATAATCGGCGACTCGCGAGGATTGGATGGGTTTTGGCTTCGCTATGGTGATAACGAGGGTTCTAGGCTATCGTATGGACTCGTAGATCTGATCTAGGCATATCTAACGCCGACCACCCGCCAGTAAGCCGGTCCGCAATGCTCTCCAGACCTGGTCATATCCGGTACGAACCTCCTTCCTTCTTCTGCTTAGACGCTCCGCTCCGTGGGCGGCGTCGGTTGCGGATCGAAATCCAAAACTGAACGCGCTCGAGCACTACAGAGTGAGAGCTCGCGACACTCGCGGTAAACGCTCTCAATTAGCGTTACTAGCCGACTAGCGGGGTGGCGGCAAACAGGCGAATACCGCGGGCGGCGGCGCACACTACATGTCGCGGGCGGACACAAGGGCTTAACCTCAAAACGTGAGGCCTTTTGCCCTGGCTCCGGCCAATTATCGTGTAACTGCTACCCTCCTGCTACTGCAGCTGCCACTGCTACCTAGCTACCGTTGACAGAGAGAGAAACAGAGAGAGAGATGCACAAGGGTTCCGAGGCCGCCGGTCGGTCGGTCGTAAGACGCCGAGGCGCGTGCTACAGGGCAAGAGTGTAAATTACGACCGGTACGTGCAAAAGTAAGCAATTGAGCAATGATGACGGCTGGCCGGTGGAATCCACGGACTGACGTGAGACAAAGCAACAGCAGCCGCAGCAGCGACAGGTGGAAAAGAATACTGTTCCGATTGTCACCGAGTTGGTGGGAGACGTGATAAAGAATGGCGCTTTCGAGGCTCTGATGGAGTTTGCCCGTCTCCTTCGAGTGCTTTCGAAGGGCGTCTGTAACAACCACTCGACGGCTTTGGATGCGAAACTCCTCCGATGCTTGAGATTATGACCGTTTGATTAGTGTTCCCGATATCGATTACACTATTGGGTCGTCCCCCTAATGCTGTCGAGATAGGAACAACACGAGCACACGCAGCAAACGATCACGTCGACGAACGAACAACAGGAGTCATCACCACCGATGATGGTACGGAGCTAATCCCCGAATGGGCTGGGGGAGGGGAGGTGGAGGAACTATCCCATATGCTGCGGATGTCTTCAATTGAAAGTAATATATGTATGCATAAATGATAGTCGCGCGCGCATAAACTTCTTCGTTTTCTTGGACCCAGCCAGCCGCACGTCTGCGGTCGTCGTCTTCCTATCCTGACAATTCGACCACGTCCGGTGCGCCCGGTTCCCCTTCCCCGCCTGAGGGTGGGTGTGTGATGGCCACCACGTACCACGTCGTTGTGTAACGCGAGTCGTTGCGTATTTGCGCGTCTAATCAACGGCATAATGCGAAATGTTCTTTAGTTCCTCGAGGAGGAGGAGGGAATCCATCAGCGAGACACGAGAAGGCGACGACGACGACGACGACGACGACGACGGAACTACAACGGAGGACAGGAATTAATGGATTCAAATCATCCGCCTTCGTAATTGTCCTACGAGAAAAAGGAGCCGAGACGGAGTCGTGCTACTTGTTGTGCAGAGTGCTACCACTTCTGAAGTGGCGGTTGGGCGTTAATTGTGAATCTGCCAAAGACAGTTATCATACCCTTGGGTTCAATTTTCTTGTTTCCTCCTGTTTAAGGACAGTCCCTTTAGCAGCTTCGCGCTCCAGCGACTTGATTGGAGGGAGGGTAGGGTGATGGTGATGAAGGCCACCACATACCTGACATCTCCAACCAGCCTATAATTATGTTGTGTAACCATACGTCCGTTCCTCTGTCTGTCTGTGTGTGTGTGTAGGTTTGTTTGCGTCGCCAAGGTGTTCGCGCTTTAGTGAGAAAATTTTCAAATTTCCACCTCCTGTCTCGGGGTGCGAATGTTAATGCCAGAATCGTGACTTGTCCTGGGCCCGACGCGCTCAGGAAAAATGTCTCTTCCGCTGTTGGGGCACTGTTCTGTCCTCTGTTGGCCCGAATTTTCCGGAGGAAATGGTTCATTTCAGGAAGGAGGGAAGGAGGAAGGCAAACTCTTCGGGTCTGGGTGATATAACCAGCTGGAGTTGACGTTGCCAAAATCGGAGCGGATCCTTTTTTCTCGCCCGCATACAAACGAAGCAAGGCCATCTAGGGGGGGGAAGTCGTTGCGCAGGAAAGCGGGAGAGAGGGTACGCTTTTTATGATGGCGATGACATTGAGTCACCTGCGAGCGGCTGGTTTCGATCGGAGATCGATTCAATAATAGAGAGGATACGGCAGCGGCCGGGGTGGACGGCAAGGACAATAGCAAAAGCCAAAGCATTAACAAAGTTGTCCTATGGCAAAGCACAACAAACGTGACGTACGTAGAGCTGCTCCACACTATTAGGGGTGAACGATGGTGAGCCCGCCACTGGTGCTGCTGTTGTAAGTGTGTGAGCTCGCGCAGAAATCCGACTGAAATTATGTAACCAGCGCGCGAGGACGAGGAAAATTTGTGGATCCTTTGCGTAGGAACCACCGTTCCTGTTTTGGGAGATGGAGAGAGAATTATCCAGAAAGAGAGAGAGAGAGAGAGCTACTACAGTTGAGCGCAAGATCCACTAGATGGATCCACTGAAGGATCTCATTCTCTTTGGCGAGGAACGGAGTAAGTCCTTGTGGTGGCCGCCAAGGAGCGACAACGAGTCAACATATGGAATAGGTTTTTTGTGGAATCGATTGGTGAAGCAGTCGAAACCACCGAAAGTCCTTCGCCCAATTAGGCGGGCTATGTGGTAACTGGATGTACGATTGTGCTACTCAAACACTTCCGAGGATTACTAAACATGTCTCTTCCTTTGCCACTCACACACTCTCTCCTCTCTCTCTCTTACGCAGAATTATGTTTATGCTGGAGTATCTCCAAAAGCTCTCTCTTGCACTCTCTCTCTCTTTGGAATATTCAGAGCAACTTTCTCCTTGCTTTCGCTCTCTAATCATATATCCATCTCTGCCCGGTCTGGTCTCTCTCTCTCTTGGTATTGGAGGGAGCTTTCGGTTTTTCCTTCCTGCCTTCCAATATCCGGCTGTGACTTCGGGTTCTCTGTAAGTTACGTAACTTTTCCATGTGGCCAAGTGCCCCCCCCCCATCCGCAGCACATCGCTGCTTTCTCACGCAAACAGTTGCAAGTCGTTCTCGAGCACCGCCAACCTACCAACACTCCCTTATCACGTTGCCCTACTTACTCGCACCGAGACAGGTGCAGTCTGGGACTGTGGGTGAAGGAAGGAATAGTGCCCGCTACAGGCAAGCGGCAAGCAAAGGGCAGCTGGAGCCGCGTTGACCTCGCCTTGGAGAAGAAGGGTTGTTCCCACAGGAAGAGTGAAGCTTTTCTAATTGACGTCATCATTCTGGGGCTTGCACAACCACAACCACCATCACCACCATCAGTCAATTCGTAGTCTTCGATGTGCTGTTTCGATCGTTGGTTGCTCGATCGCCAAGGCTTCGAAAGTTCTTGATAAGGGCAGGCGAGTACGTCCGGGAAGTTCGTATGCTCCTTTGATATCGCTCTCTGCTCTAAGGACACACACACACACAGGTACAAAACATTCCTGGCAAAAGTTTTGATGCCCGCAGCAGCAGCAGCAGCACAAGCGATGGTGATGATGTAACTGTCTTGATCGATCCGTCGACCCCCCGTGTACTGGTTGGTGGGCTTGGCAGTCTCCGGACGCTAGTCGTTGGGGGGGCTACTTAGTAGTTCCGCATCGATGCTCGATTCCATCATAAAACATAGTAGACCCCCCACCCCACTCCTAAGGCGACCGACCGACCCAACAATCGAGTTTAGAAACTTCTGCATCGAGGATTTTGGAGTCACCCAAAGGCCACCATATGTCCACCGTGTTCCGGTTGTACCGGTGCGAGTGATAAATTTGTGCTCCAACCCCTCCGTAACTGGACTGCGAGGAGCGAGTGCGAGTAGTTGTGTAAGTCAAACCGTCAAAACGATCCAGGGTCCAGGGCGCGCGCTCTCGTCGTCATGCACTGCTCCTTTCTTCCTGCTACATCCATCGTCCGTTCGTAATGTTTTGAACTGGAGCAAAATCCATCGAGCAAAATCCACTGGAGCAGTCCGCAACGACGGAAGCGGAAAAGGTTCTGAACCCTCTACTCCCCCCCCCCCACCCTCTCCCTGTCATCGGCGACTCCGTTTCCGCCGGCCTACATTCGGTCAAAAGTCGGACTTGCCCGAAAATCGAACCAGAAAATGCATTTGCAATTGCCATTTTGCAGGCGATGGGGTGATGCCAAGTTTTCTCCGCTTTGCAAACTCACCCCCTCCCTCCGATTACGACCTCTTTTCCGCGCGCGGGGGGGTAGAAGGAAATTGGGACTGCTGATCGACGGTGGCGGCGTTGTGGGCGAGGGGGGGAAATTCAGTTTTCTTTGCCAAAATGAAGGCATTACATAAGGATACTTGTGGCGTCTAGGCTCCACCGGTGTACGAGTCCTCTCTACTTTTCGCTCTCGCTCTCACACACACACATACACAGTCTCTCTCTCGCTCTAACGCTACTGCTTTTGTTGATAAATGATTGCACGTTCGTTCGCTGAGCTTTTTATGGCCAATGGGCACCACTCGCACGTCGACTGCGCTGGGGGTTCCGTCAAGTACTGCTCGGTTCGGTTGGCGCAGCGCTGCATATGCATCCAGATTTGCATGAACAGTCAGTGTTATCTGCCACCGCGGGGATGTTGTTATATGTTCCGAACAGAACTGATAACGGAACACGGATGCATTGTTCTTCGGATTCTTCGGAAGCGCTGCACCGCCGCCACCGTGTTTGGTTCCCTCTTGTTTGTCCTCATTCCCAGGCCCAGGGTTGGTAACAAGTGCTCTAACAACCGGATTCATGTACCCCATAGTATTTCCATCTCTTTCACTGTTTTTTTTTTAATTTTCTGTCTCTCTCTTTGACACGTAATCGTTGTGTTCGACGTCAAATGGCAATCTGCACGGTTCATAAAAAATCGATAAACAACAGCACCAGGCAGCAGGGTGGGGTAATGCTTACACATTAGAACCGGCTCACCAGGTTCAGTTCAGGAGGGGCCTGTTCGTGACGGAACCCTTTGTGGCGATTAACGGGGCCGGGGTGCAGAGCCTGGTAGCTAGGGAGGATGGGAATATTTTTAATTCTCGAGAGAATCGACCCATCAACGGAGCCACAGGGCTGTCTATGGGGCGGAATGAGCTGCGTAGGCATTTACTCTCCAAAGGATATGGCGTGGTACCAGAAACGCAAATAGGGTGTAACCGGTCCGGTGACAGAGTTGAGCTGGAAAAAATGCTTTTACAAACAGCTTTAGCGTGCCAGATGATGTGAAGCAGAGAGGGCGGCGAAGCTGCGCTCTGCTCGGGATGCGCCCCTTCTTTGTTTGCAACGAACGATGACGTAAGCGGCGTGGTCGTGCCTCTGTTTTTAATTGTGTTTAGCCCTTTTTTTTCCTGTCTGCTTTGAGTGTATTTGTTTGTGCCACCTCCTCGTAGTTAAACGCGTTCATTATCGTGCATCGTGAGCGTTCTAACTAAGATGAATGAGCAAAAACATTGGGAAAACCTTTTGGGAATAAACTCACACTACAGGACCTCCACATCAACTGACTGACTAGCCTCCGGAATACGCACACACACGTACAAACACTCTGGTTAAAGATCGATTACCCTAGTCCATCAGCTGCAGGAACACACGCACACGCATCTTGGGAGGTCGCTAAAAATACGCGGTTCCAACAACGAGCCAGCACCGCACCCCGCTGCTGCTGCACGCACTCATCAATCCAAAACCGACAGCCTCTCGACGACGACGAGCCGGGGAAATGGTGATACTTTGATGATGCTCCATCCATCTACCAATGCCCTCTGTCTGTGTGCCACGAAAGGTCATGGTTGAGACCTTCGAGGGCCGAGTTTTTATATGTGTGTGTTTTTTTTAATGTCCTAGCCAAACACACCATCAGTAGCAGTAGGGTTCTTTTCTTAGTTGGCGCAAGTTCCAGAATCGAGTATTCATTGCGACACCAACGCCCAATGTGAAAATGATCCTCCTGTATCGCTTCGCTTTGACGCGCGCCCTGTCTGTCTTGGTGGAAGACCACCCGGGGGAGGGGGGCAAGGGCCACGGAAGGAGGGGTAGCACTGCCGAGAAGCTAATAATAGAGGGGCACCATTTTGGATCAGAAATAAGTTTTATCCTTCCCGGCAGCGGCGTACCTTGCTGCTGGTTGTCGACTGAAGTAAGAAAGAGATAGAAGAAGCGAGCATGTGTGTGTTTGTGAGGGTGAAAAAAAAAGACGTGGTTGGAGCGGGGGGTGCAGGATGCTTCCACCAAATGGCCGCAAAATAAGGTTGTTGATAGTAGCGCGGCGGTAGAGAGGGAAGTTGCTGCTGTCTGGTCGAACGACCTTTTCTTCTCCTTCCAATCCATTCGACCTCCTTCCACTCTTCTTCACTCTCCCCCGCCAAGATACAGGGTGCGCGGTCTGCCAGAGACTGAGCCGACTGTTGTAGGGTTTTGTGCGGTCAAAGCACAGCTGTGTGCGGTCTGTGTTGTGGTGTCTCGCAAGGCGCGCAAAAGCAACCCACCTCTGCGTGGTGGGTGGATTGCAAACAACCACACCTCGCCACCGGCCCATGGTTTGATGCACATGCGCATCGTGCTTAACACACGATGAATGTGTGTTTATGAATGCTACTGGCGTAATGGCGATCGTGGCGAGACACTTTGGCCTCCGAAGCAAAGAAGAAAAAAAAAAACAGAAGCTAATTTGGAGGTTAGGCTTGGCGTTTGAACTCGATGACGTGTAACACCGCGCCCCGGGTGGGGGTGAAATGGTGTATTTTGGTGTTGTTGTTGTCTCGCTAGCAAGCATCGCATCGCATCCATTGACGTAGATCCTCTGTGCTGTGCTGCTGCGCGAGTGTGACACTTTAACGCTGCCTTTGGCTTGCCTTGGCAGGCGAAAAATTGATGACGATCATCGCTGCGCCGCTCACACACACACACCACATGTGTCACAGGAAGGACGTAGTTCCCTCAACCATCAAATCCCTCCTTTTCCCTTCTATTCCTCTGTCTGTCGCGAGTTATTTTTACGCGCAAAAAAAGACGCGCTCATTGGCGCAGCCAACTCTCACAACTCATTCAACTGTACTTCTGGCGCAATATGATTGCAGTTCCTGCTAGCTAGCGCTAGCTGGCTGGCTGGCCTAGCGACCGGTCACACCACACACATATCATGCACCCCCCCCCGGGAAAGCCAAACGAAAAAGGCATTCACGATGACGTTACTGTGTCGCGAATGGCGTCGCGTGCGCCGGCACTAGTAGCGCCCAAGCCCTTACACGGTGGTTACCCCAAATTGGACGTCGTCGTCATCGATACACAGACCGTGGTGGCACCACCAATCATCATCATCATCAACTGCTCGATCTGCGATCATCGTCGCAGGGCTTCGAATCGACACGCTCTTCGGTTGGTTTCGGATTCCCTTCTCGATCCCCGGCCCCGGCCCAAGATAACCACCGCCGTAAACATAAACAACAAGCGAGCCTCCGCATCCAAATCCGAGCTCTCCGTCCGTCCGTCGTCGTATTTTGTCGGCCTGTTTTGTCCGGTCCAAACCGGCTTCCCGGGGGCCCCGGGCAATGGCGCGCGCGATGCCTGCTAACCGGATCATCAGCTGATGGATATGCGCGCACGTGTGTGCGTGTGTGTGCGTGCGTGCGTCGCGTTGTAATCGCTGCGCGCGCTCTCTCGCTTGTTGAAGATAGCTTGGGAGTAAGCAAGGGTGGATGTCGGGGCGGGGGGAGGTCATTCAGCAATCCCACCCCAAAAACAGTGCAGAGGAGCCTCCTCCTCCCCCTCACCCTCTGTTCCTCATTGGCAGAGAGCGAGAAGTACATTTCTGGTTCGAACTAGTTGTTTCGGGGCGCGATCGGTTTGTTTGCTTTGTTGGTTGGTTAGTTGGTGGTTGTTTTGGGGTTTTTTTTCTCGCTTGACCCAGTGTTCGAAACAGGCGGTATGAAGAGGGTGTCGATGGTGGTGGTGGTGGAGGTGACGGTTGATGCAACCGGTGCTCGTTCACCGCACAGTGCAGCACTCGGCGTTCGCTCGCGCGCTGTTGAGTGATTATCGCAAAACAACAAACAACGACGACAACGACGACGACGATGGCGCTACTGTTGGCGGAACTCTTCGTTGTTTCTTGGTATAGAGATAGGTGGTAGAGGGGGATGCCGGTTTTGCTGGCCGATTTCCGTGGTCACTCGGTCGGTCGGTTCAATAACCTTTCTCGCTTTAAGATATTTGTTTTTTTTTACCTTTTTTTTAAATCATAGCTTATCATATTATTTTAATTATCCAACATGATTACCTGAGCATGAGAATGAGCGACGACTGCCCGGACCGATCGCTAGTATAAGAAGACAAAGGCCAAATACACTCCAGCAAAGGTCCAGCATCGAATACCTATTTTGGTATTAATGCAACAATCGAACCTCCGTGGCCTCGCCATTCACTGATTGCCGCGCGCCCACTGATCGTCTCGTCTTTGCTGGAGACCCCGCGACTCACCACGAGATCAGTTATATCCGGTTGAAACCGCCACGCTCTTCGCTTCGGTTGGCCCGAGTGGCCTTAGGGTTGCCAGGTTGGTTGATCGGCTTCACCTCGGGATCACACCGTTCTCTTTCTTTCTCTTTCTCGCTCGCTCGCACTCGGTCATTCGATTATCGATTTTACGCCTTTTTTGTGCGGGGCAATCAGAGTCCAGTCCAGTGGTGGCCCCTAGTATGGTCCAGCTTTCAGCAGATATTACCAGTTACCCGATTGCGATCGCTGATGGGCTGCTATTTGCGAATTTCGGACCACCAGGCGTCTCCATCGGATAAACGCAAGAGAAATAAAATCGAAAGGAACATTCGCTAAAATATATCCGCAATTGTAGGGCAACAATCTTGTCCGATCGCAGCACCAAATCATTACAGTCACCGGCACCGGTGGCGACCATTTGGCATGTTTCGTTCAAATGCTGATTATCAGCAGTTGGCAGTAGCACACCATAAGGCGGTTAGCAGTTAGCATGTTTAGCGTTTGGCAGGCTCTTGCGAGGTTGTGAATTACCAACGCAAACAGTGCGATCCGATCGAGATTCTGGCTGAAGATGGTGTGTTTTGTTTTTTGGAGCGAGGAACGTCGTAGGGCGCTGATCAAAAGTTCCTCCATTTTTTCGGAGGTTCTGATGATCAGATGAGAAGAGAGAGAGGGGGGAGGGGGGTTCTTGACGAGGAAACGAGGTCAAGGTACGAGCGAGATCTCGAGATTGATCGCGATGAAGACGTTGCGATGCGTGTGTGCCTTGGAATTGATGAATCTGGTGCGGTAAATTGACTTAAACGACAAACGTCACATTGCCATATGCAGATCAGCAAGGAGGGTCCGGTTGTGTACCGAGGGTCTGCGTGTGTGTGTGTGTGTGTGCACGCGAGCCAAACCGGAAACGGTCAATTGTCTTCGCGCGCGCTCAAACTGTTTCTCTTTCACTCTCTCCCTTTTTTGGTCGTGTGTTCGTCATGTCTCCAGCGAATCATCGCGAAGACTCGACGGTGTCTTGGTCTTGTTCTTGGGTTTTTGAAAAACTTTTCTTAAACTTTTCTTCCCTAGCGTTCGTCTCGCTACAAGGACCATTGGCACACAGCAGCAGCAGCAGCAACAGCAGCAGCAGCTCAATCTAATTGTAACAATGAATCCCAATTCACTGGCACCAGAATGACGCGTGGGCCAGCTTTCGCGCTCTCTCTATCTATCTCTCTCTTCTGCTTGCTGTTGTTGCTGATTTACTTGTCCCTTAGAGCACATTGTACGGTCTCGTTGAACGATCGCAAGATTAGAACTTGGATGTGAGAGCACAGCACACCCGCACGCACATACGCGATCGATGCACACCTACTCGGTGTAGCATTAGACCAGCTAAAGAAGTAGGAGGAGAGGACTACTGTTTATGCAAAAACCCCCCAACTACAGCACAGCAGATAACTAAAGCTAATTAGTAAGGTTACAACAGCGCGGTTCCGCTTTGGCGATAATGGCAGCTATGCGATCGTTGATCACACTTCCGACGAGAGAATCCGGAGTCCAGACTCACCAAGGCCTCTTCACCAAGTGTGTCGAACAGTGTCGAGGACGTTTGACGACGAGTGACGAGCGCGATGACAACGGCTCCGGCTCCGGCTCCTGTCCGGGCAAATATCATGACCGTGAAGCTTCGTTAGCACTAATTGAATGCGGCACAAGAGCCTGGCCGTCGACGACGACGACGACGACGACGATGAACGCGAGGCGACTGGGATCGTTTTCCTTGGGATCTGCTCGCTGATCGCCAACGATTTGTTGATATGATACGACCAGACGATGGGCGGGTCCTGTTGATGAATCCTTCCCTGGTTTTGTGTGAGGTTGCAACTATGTTGTCCCCTAATTGGCAACATTCTTCAGAGCCTAGCAGTAGTAGTAGTAGTAGAGGGAGCAATCAATCGATCCTATGCGGTCTCTGTCTCTTCTGTATGGTCTCGGCTGGATGAAGCTGATGCTTCATTAGTTACAACGAGTTAGTTCGTTGCAGTTGCCTCTTCGTCCAGGCTGCATCGCTGTCTCTTGATGAACGAACGAACGAACACTCCACACCTCGAGGCATTTCGTGTGTGTGTGCTTATAGCGAGCGGATGCGATGAAGCCCGGAACCACACACACATACATACCAAGACATACACTGTCAGCCAGACAAAACGGGGCAATGTGCAATATGCAATATGATGCAGCACACTGACATCCTCACGAAGAGGCTTCGCGTCTCTCGGTGTTGCAGTGGAGTGTGTAGCGGCCGGTACCGTACCCGGAATGCTCATTTCCTACGTCATTTCCTGCATTTTTGCCAGCGCGCTCGGCGGCGGCGGCGGCATGCTGTGATGGTAGTATAATTGGCCCACGAAGAGCGCATCCGGTGACGGCGAGTGGCGGTGAATGGCGCTGGCGCTGTCGCTTCTGCTGCTGCTGCTGCTTCTGCTGCTGCTGCTGCTGCTGTTGCGGCGCTGGCCTGATTAGATAAGATATAAGCGAACCCAAGTGCCGAAGGTTTTGCCTAGCTTATCAACAGCGCCACCACCTTCCGCTCCGCCCCTCAGCAGCTACTGCTTCTTCACGGGAATGCACGATGTTAGTGGCGTTTGTTAGCCATTTTACCTACTTTTTACCTACTTTTTACCTAGCGTTCGCTCCCCTTCCCTAAGGGCGTGACTCAGCTGGGATGGCTGGCTAGCTGGTTGCGGTTGCCGGTGCGCCAGGGCCACCACCTCCTTAATCTACTGCAGCGCACTGGTAAATCCTGATGGAAACCATATTTTGCCACGCTCCGGGGGCCCCACAAGGGCAAGGTGGCATTCATATATACAGCATGCCACCAGCGTCGCCAGTATGCTATCGTAGTGGTCGCGCATAAACAGACTGTGGTCCGATGGTTGCATCATTGCGATTAATGTACCTTGCTTTCAGCCAAGCGTGTGTGTGTGTGTGTGTTTGGGGCATTATTTTCACAACAATACCTTCAGGTTATGTGTTACTCCAATGAATCATATGCATTCGGAATTTCGGAAAGATGAGCTGCCAACCTTGTAGTTCTACCTTCCGGCAACGCTGGTCTCTGGTGGTCGGTTCGTTCCAGATGTGCCGCTAACCGGTAGCCATGACCAGCTGTAGCTGTGTGGCATCATCTTGCTCTTGCTTGGTCGCGCTACTAGTGGAAGGAAGGAATTGAATAATGGCCGCTCTTGATTCCTCGGCTCAATATGCATATCTGGCCTATTACATGACGGAGAGAAGCTGCCGCCCCGTGTGTGTGTGTGTGTGTGTGTGTGTGTGTGTGTGTGTGTGTGTCGCTCTGTGTGTGAGCTCACGCCCTAGCGGTGCTGCTGATTGTGTGGAGTTACTTGAGCACTCCCCGGCGTCACCTTTCTCCCCCGCTCTTGTCTCCGGATGGAATTTTGAATGGAAATTGGACGCCGGCCTCTGGACGCCTGGATGCCTGGATGCCTGGACGCCTCCTCTGCAATGGTGTAGGCTGGCGACAGTTGCCAGCAGGACACACGGTGGTGGTCCGGTCGGTGGTCGGGGTCCCCCTAGTCAATCAGTGGTGTGTAGCCGTGCGATCATCATAATTGAGACGTTTCTCGTTGCTCAGGAGCGTTGCACCACCACCACCACCACCATCCCCGGTGTCTGTGGCAACTCTCGTGGTTTCGAGTATCGTCGGGTATGATATCTCCCCCGCCCGGGTGTTTGCAAATCACCATCATGATCTAGAACAACCCCGGCACAAAGTGGCAGGTTTAGCTCTGACTACTTGGTTTGGCTTGGCTTCGGGTTGGGTTGGGTTGGGTTGGGTTGTGGTTGTGCTCTTGTGGTTTTTGAGATCGTGTGCGATCCGCGCGTCGCTCTAGACACCTTGTGAAACCTCAATATTTATGTCTTCCTTGTTAGAGAGAACCCGTTGGGGGAGAAGGTTTAGCGGTGGAGGGGGAACGGAAACCGTTTCTAAATTGCACGAACCATTTTATCTAAGACATACGCGGATGACGCGGATATGGAGAA